>NC_061895.1:3934741-4237413 GCF_905147765.1 Vanessa atalanta
CATTTTAGCCGATGAAAGTGTCATTGGCCTGCGTCGTCTCCTTCTAATTTATTGTGGGTGCGTTGAAAATTATGAAAGTTATATTCTTTATATCGGCTGATCTGCTTGGCTTCTGGAGGTCTTGTAAAACTTGCACCCACGTGATTCTAATCTTATAGTGACTATGATTCAATGTCTATTTTCGGGACAATTTCATATATTATTATTTATTAGCATTTTTTTAAATCAAAATATAACACTACAGTGAACGATTGATATTAGGAATGATATAGAACTATGTACCACAATGTAATGTAATAAATTTGATTTACCTCTAAATGATAAGACTTGAAGTCCTATCGTTACCTAAAACATTTCTTTTTCCATAAAATTGGTATGCGGACGGGCTAATGGGGCACTGAGTACTATTAGGGGTAGAATCTGACGAGTGGGTGGTACCAACCATGTAATTGTCTTTTTATTTATTGTTGATACATATAATTTAGTTTTACTTTCTTATATAAACTACTAATTATAAGGGTTTTCAAAATATAAACGATGTCATCTGAACCGCACCTTCCATCCATTCCATTATACTAAGAGTTGAATTGAAAGACCACCTTAGTAAACTTTTACTCTAATAAGGTTATTTTTATTTAACTTTCTTCTGGTTTTACTGTTCTTGCTTGTAAAGTCCTCAAGAAACGATCTATTTATTTAAAATGATTCCAATTTGAACTTGTAGTTCTTGAGATTAACGCATTAAATCAAACAAACTATCATGCTTTATACAAAATATGCGTAAACAATAACTTATTTAACTAAAATTTGCTATTTAAATTTCGAATTATTAAAAAAATCTAAAGTTTCAAAATTTCAAATTAAGCGTGTATATAATTAACAAAAAGAACTCCATTCTCAATTAAACCTGCATGTTCACAGACTATTTCCTCCTTTATGCAAAGGTATAAAAAAAAAAAACAATGTTTTAAGATAAAATTTTCAAGCGCAACCCATACCGAGAATCTGACATGATCATGATACTTATCTCATATGCAATTTGGAAACATGCAAAACAAGAGGTCATCGATCATTCACGGTAATAAAACATATCAAATTTTAATTACGATCACACGTGAATCTTGTACTGGGAATCATCTTAGATATATACAGGAATATATTACTAAAACTAATTTTGGTTATATTTCGTAGCTAATTTTGGTTATATTTTATTGTATTTTATAAATTGACAATTTGCCTTTTTTTTGCTTATGCTATATTTACCTCTGCCGCAAGCAAAAAAGAAACGCCGTAAAAATATATTTTTTAATCTGTACTTTTTTTCGTGTTAAAATAAAAACATTTTATATATATTATGATGATACCTGTTGTATTTCGCACCGTATTAAATTTTTCTAATTAGCTGACATTTATTGTTAATCTTATTGTTTTGTTCGTATTTACTATATAACCTTCCTCGATAATAGTTGATAACGTAATTTGGTTTCAAATTGCAATGTTTATTTCCGCGAATAGCGCGCATGCACAAAAAATGAACCATGCATTAAACTGTCGCGTAGACAATAAAATAAAATTTACAAAAATATTGTAATTTTTTTTACACAATTTTAATTTGAATTTCGAACGTTCGATTTTACTTTCATTCTTATCGGTTGTGGTTTTGTTTTTCTATAACGTGGTTTGAATTTTTAATACAAGTAGTCATTTGTCGATTGTAATAAGAGTCGCAAATTCGATACGCGTTCAAAAAAATTTAATGAAATATTCAACAGACATTTTTGTTATAAATTATTTATGAATTAAATGTATTACTTACTTAATACAATAACATAAATATTAAAATAAAATTTAGTTGTATAAGTAATTATAATATTTTTAAATTAATTAATTACATTTACATATGTATGAATTTAGAGTAATGTTATTGATTTATAACAATGTTGTTGGTATTTACGAATCTTACGTACCAAAGAGTTTTTAATCATCAAAATAAAATCACCCGAAATATTTCAAATCACGAAATTGCCACAGATAATAAATCATGACGAAATGCAATAGTAAACGCAAAGTTATGGTGTATCTAATATTATTGTAATCAATTTTGAACCGTCACATCGCTGTGGATTATATAGGCAAGTAGGTTAATTAAACATCATCAAGATTAATTACTGTAAAATGAACATCTGTATAATCAAAGCAAACGCTCTGGTGGGATGGATTGATTAAAAGAACTACAATTACGCGGTAAATGGTTTTTTATACCTATAAAGGCTTTTTTTAAACGTAAACAAAATGCCTTTGATTAGATTTATAATATAGGAATCAATTTTAAATAAAAAAAATAGCGAAGTAAAAGCTCTTTGATCATTACTCTGTGAACCGAAATGGCTCAATGGTTAGAACGCAAGAATCTTAAACAGCGGTTGTGGGTTCAAATCCAGGCGAATTAAAATGTTTATAATTCATGTCGTGCTCCGTAGAGAACGGAAACATTGTGAGGAAACTTTTATGTGTCTAATTTAATTGAAATTCTGCTAATCCCCAGCTCTAAAACTTTTCCTCTGAGGTAGAGGAATCTTTAACCCATCAGATGGACAATTACAGCCTGTTACTTCATCTCTCTACCTTTATCATACAAATCAATTGAAAAGCGTGCTCAAAGAAGGCTAGCCAACCACTCAGGATATATAATTCTAACACAGATGTGTACGTCATTCTCATAATTCGCCAGGACGACAAATCCGGTCGGAAATAATCCATAAAATGTTTAAATGCTTTCCGAGGCTTTCAATTTTCAAATATCGATTTTCTACTGAGTATTTTTGGAAGTAAAACTTATATATTGTTAGTGGCCTGACCCAGATAGGGACTCAAGACCTTGGGATCTGCACTCAGCGTATCTGCGCCGGTCGATTTAGTTGCTAGCTTATAACCAACAAAAGATCAACCTGCGACTTTCGTGATGTGAAAGTAACCCGTGTACCCCGTTGGGCTATTGAGTTATCTTATTTGCGTATATGTTTTGTGTACGGTACTTAACAACTAATCTTACTTATTGTGATGTTTATTAAAGTCGTGGTTCATTTGCACATTTAACGCTATTTAATGATCTTTCTGCACTAAATTGAATGTGGCAATTGACACAATTACTATCACAATTAACGGTTTTACTGAAACATAATTGACTTGACACTATA
Organism: Vanessa atalanta; assembly: GCF_905147765.1. Classification (NCBI taxonomy): domain Eukaryota; kingdom Metazoa; phylum Arthropoda; class Insecta; order Lepidoptera; family Nymphalidae; genus Vanessa; species Vanessa atalanta. The sequence goes on from NC_061895.1 coordinate 3,937,939, forward strand.
ATTATCGCAATTATAACTTCGCTATACATTGTTTTCCTTGTGTGTGTGAACGTGAGCGTGTCTGAGTGTGATATTTTTAAAAACGATTGTATAAGGAATACGATAAGTGGTAAAGTTTGTGATGAATCTAAATTCAATTATTTCCTGTATTAAATTATATTAAATAGAAGGACATCAAGTGTACCACATGATGGTAAGGGGTCATACAATAAATATATATCCCTAAACGTATCCCTGTCTCACTTGTACTTCAAAAAGGAATTCACCAATAAAATATTGATGTTTACTGTTATAGTTAAATTTCTAGTGTTTTTATGTTAATAACCGTAGATAGAGAAGGATATATTTAAGAAAGAGATAGATGATACATATAGGGACTATCCGTACGTATTCTTAGTCATCCCAGCGCCCGCTGCCTACATAACTTGTAACAAGTCCTGCATTAGCGGTCATTTTCGTAACACGATCCGGTGCATGTATGTGTAATGTGCCTATAATTAATACTAAACGTCAAAAGATGCAAAGATTAGACCCTATCATAAATAGAAGATTTTAATCTGTCTGTATATTTCGCCAACATTGCCCGTTTATTATTTAATTTATGTTAATTTTTAAACGATTTCAAAACAAACATACATTCGTGTATTTATTTTTATTGGTATTACCATTAGCTTTTATGAAATGTTGTTTATTTAAAACGATATTACCGCTTCAATAAAAATGTAAAAGCGTTCATTGTATAAGTCCAAAGAAATATATCGAACCTCCTTTTTAATTTTGACATTGACACTATTAGTGGCGGGAAAATGTTACTTAAAAAATATACAAGACGAATTGTGAGCTGTAACGCAACGGTTTGACAAAAATTAAAGTTTCCTTAAACATCGCCGAAAGTCGAATGAAGATAGCATCTTGAGGAGAAATGTTGCTTACAAAATTATTCATAATATAAGTAACAGTCTTGCTTTTTAAAGAGAATGTTTGGGGCTTATTCCAACACGCTGATCTAATACGGGATGGTGGATGCACGCGTCGAAGATTTTTATCCGACACATTTATTTATGATGTTTTCCTTCACTTCCTGTATTTGAACCCTCCGGATAAGGATCTCGTATTCTAACCACTGGACCATAACAGCTCAATCATAAATTGAATATTATATAATTGCGAACATTGAATTGTGAATATTAGTTGAATCATAATTTTAAAATATTATTATTGGGTGTATTTATTCGTCTTTATAATAAGTACATATATATTTATTACTATTCAGCATCCATTTCTTAAGATCTCAACATTTTCAAAAGGTTTTTACATTCGCAATGAGCCTCGTAAAACACGGCCTAAAAGGCATTAGCGTTGGAAAAAAATGTGCAAAAAGGCGCGAAAAAAAGGCCGGCTGCAAGAACACGTTCCCAGTGCCTTTAAAAATAAAAGAACGTGCGAGCGAGAGGTGTGATTTGTGTGCTTTTTCTCACTAGCCGATAAGAATGGTCGATTAACGATTCAATGGGAATTGATATCGGTTATTGGCACATGAGGATGAGCCGGCGCAACATCTAGTTAACTTTTTTTTGTATAATTCGTAATATGTAATACTGATATCGATTGATAAAGTTTTATTTAATACTCAAAGCATTTTGTTACTGGCATACATATGACAAAGGATCATAATTAAAAAAAATAAATGGCTTTAAAATATTTTGACGTTTTATTTTCTTTTAATTATTTATTTTCAATTTCATTCCGGAATTATAAATTTTATTCGGAAAGTGAGGGCAAATTCCTTAAATTTGATTTAAACTGCAATTAACTCCAAACTTAAAGTTTTTAATTAAACTGTAAATATATTTTTTATTATTCTCAAGAATGTATTTTAAATTTCAACGCCATTTATCTTTTTATCTTTTACCAAAGATAAAATGAATGAATGCAAGAGTGATGAACGGGTATTGCAATGTTTAAACCTAACACAGGTCTGATTTATGCTCAGTAAATCATATTAATTGTAATTTGCTAAGCCCGCCCGTTTGGCCGCGGGTATCATATCTTTTATATATCTTTTTTTATCTTTTTCTTAACAATGTTTTATATCGCTGTAGCGAGCAGTTTGAATACGCAATAATATTTTACTATAAGATGTATGCAGACGAAGCCTACATATAATACAATTAAATGAAATATGTAGATAATGTACTTATAATATATATGTATGTATATATCAAAACTAGTACTTATATACTATACATATGTGCAGTGTGTGTAAATGAAGTCTTGATTCACAGGTCCGAAAAATCATTGTTAATAATTTTTATTCATAACGTCATTAATTTATAAGTCCTTTTTTATGATATCGGTAGGCGGATGAGCATATGGGCTACCTGATGTTAAGTGGTCACCATCGCCCATAGACAATGGCGTTGTAAGAAATATTAACCATTCCTTACATCGCCAATGCGCTACCAACCTTGGGTACTAAGAGGTTATGTCCTTTGTGCCTGTAGTTACACTGGCACACTCACCCTTCAAATCGGAACACGACAATAATGAGTACTGCTGTTTGACCGGGCATGACCCGCAATCATCGGTTAAGATGCATGCGTTCTAACCACTGGGCCATCTCGGCTCTCATAGGCACAAGGGACATAACATCTTAGTTCCCAAGGTTGGTAGCGAATTGGCGATGTAAGTAATAGTTAATATTTCCTACCTCGCCATTGGCTATGGCCTTTCTTAACATCAGGTGGCCCATATTCTTGTCTGCCAATCTACATAAACATAAAAATGGTAATACCAATAAAATAAATAAATGATTGTATGTCTGTTTTGAAATCATTTAAAAATTGACATAAACGAGCAATGTTGGCGAAATATACAGACAGATTAAAATCTTCTATTCACGATATGAGAAATAATATGAGATAATCTACGAATCATTGAACAATACAAATTGCTGATTTTAACAAAAGATCCCCCAATTTTTTACGTTAAAAGTTTAAACTCATCGTTATTTACATAAAATCAATCTACCGTCCGTCCACTTGGGAAGAAAAATCGCCAAAATTACAAGTATTTTCCTGAAGATTCTTATCCTTACAATAAAATCGTCCCCTCAGCGATATTTATGAAATGGGGGAGCGAGGTGCGTCAAGTATTTGACTAATAAAAAATATTATATATCGGCGGAGGAGCCTATTTTTAATTATAACACTCACAAAATAAAATTTATGTTGATGTCTCGGTTGTAATTTTAATTTCATCTGTTATCTTTATAAATAAAAATTAAATATGCCAGTGTAAATAATATCATACAAATACTATATATAACGAATAACTTATATTTATACGGATGTCGGTGTATAGTTTAATAATCTACTAAATGTTTTCAGTTTACTCTATTCCAAACATAAGAGGAAAAAGCCAAATAAACAACATTTGACAGCAAATTGACGCAATATCATTGGTCGAGAGCTTGAATTATCTTCACTATGGATTTGCGAAAAAAGGCGTTTTGTGACGTTCAAAAACTGCTATCGGAATTTTGGAAGTAAAGTTAAAGTGAATATAAGTAGTTAAGTGAAATAGTGTTGTGTTATGAATAAAGATATATTATTCATAAACTCTCAGTAGTGCACATACAATACACAATACGGCTGAGTTATTAGCGGATCGCATGAAATACGTAAATCTAAGGTTTGTTTAGTTTTTTCCCTACTTCCATTGGTAAAGGCTATACGATTTTTTTTATGATATAGGGGGCAAACGAGCAGGAGGCTCACCTGATGGAAAGTGATTACCACCGCCCATGGACATCTGCAACACCGGGGGGATTACAGGTGCGTTGCCTGCCTTTAATGTATATATATGATACTATATATGTTACAAATAATAAAAAGAGCTAAGTTTTGTTGATTTTTTCAAATTATCACAAATTGCTATGAGCGAGAAATATCCGTCTTTTCGACGAAGTAGGTGTTTCTCAGTTGTGTGAAAGAAGATACAGCTGGATGACGTCAGACAGAGACAGATGTCCCGAATATAATTGGGATAAGGGCAGATGAAGATGATGAGGTTGTCTCAGATTATAGAACAAAAGGCCAATGAAGCGCGGGACAGTATAGTGAGGCTACAAAAGCGAATACAAATTCACGGTAGTGCGTATTCGTATAAGTATTTATTGTAATGAAATAATATAGAATATATATTTTTTATCGTATTGGCTGGTGGACGAGCAAATGGGGCACCTGATCGTAAGTGGTCACCATAGCCCATAGACATATGGGGGCCCAATGACAGAATAATAGCCCATAGATATATAACTTTGGCGCTATAAGAAATATTCTTACATAATCTATGCGTCGCCAACCTTGGGAAGTAAGATGTTATGTTCCTTGTATCTGTAGTTCAATGACTTACAATAGCTAAACCTTCAAACCGGAACATAACAGTACACATCTGATGAGCGGGTGGTACCTACCCAGACGGGCCTGCACAAAGCCCTACCACCAAGGATAAGAAGAAGATAAAAAGATTTGCTCCGTTTTAGAATTATTTTTTTATCCATGCTATACATAAATTTAACGCGGGTATAACAGCAGGACATGTCTAGTTAAAGATCGTAGCCGTATGTATACTTATAACTAAAATAAAGACGTATACATAACAAATGTAATTTCTACAAAAATATTACAAAACAAATGTCTTAATAGTTACATAAATTAATTAAACATATCATTATTAATGCCATCTTCGAAAGATTTATAGTCAATCTTTGATTAATTATAATTGCAGAATTTATTCTTAGAATGTATGCAATGTTACGCAAGAGCTTATCTCTGAGATGTGTTCTGTGTTACAAGTAACTCGGTTTGTTTCGATGTCAGTTAAATTTAAGGGTATGCTATTAATAATAGGTTAATTTAATTATGTTTCCATGGTGATTATAATTGGTGAGTACAATTAGAATAATAATTATTATAATATTGGTGATTATAATTGGTAAGACATTTTCTGCTTTGCACAACCACTCTGTGGAACCAGCTTTCGCCGGCAGTTTTTCCGAACCGATAAGACTTGGGAACCTTCAAGAAAAGAGCGTACTCCTTCCTTAAAGGGCGGCAACGCACTTGCAAGCCCCCCGGTGTTGCAAATGTCCATAGGCGGTGGTATTCACTTTCCATCAGGTGTAGGCTAACCTGCTCGTTTGCCACCTATCGCATTAAAAAAAAAAACAATTTGTTCTCCTAACCGCATCTACCAGGGAGATATTATATTGTAGAAGTATGTGAGCAAACAGAAGGGCAAATCTGAATCTGATGGTACCGGGAGTGATCAGCATCAGGCACACAACTATGGCCTTAAGTTTTTCCAAGGCATGAAAGTGTAAAAACTGCTATCTACTAAACTTCGGGCTGCTACGTAAAATTTCTTAACAGGAAAACTCTATAAATTTTTGCTCAATCAGAGGCTTCCAGAGAATCCGTTATTAGCCACAGGTGGATGTTAACAACAAATCACATATAGATAGATATAAATGCAGTATAAACTTTTGATAAGGTCATACAAACACAAGATATACATTTATACTTTAATATATAAAACAATTATAATTTCATCGTGAAATAATATATTATTTACAAACTGTTTTTTGAACTTCGATTTCCCAACAAAGCAGTTGTAAATATTGATCTATAAAATTAAACACTATTTGATTGGACTCTGGCATTTCCTTTTAAATAATTATTCTACATTATATTATATATAAAGAAGACTCACCAAGAAAGCTAGAAGTAACTCTTTAGAAGGTATGATTACATTTATCAACGCTCATAATATAAATTTGTTTGTGAGAGTCAAAGGTCATTGACACTAATTGAAGCGTTAATTTATTTAAATTAAACTTAAGGTTTTGTATATATTTATTTATTTGGGAAACAAATAAAGGCAACAACACCTTTTAAGTTAAAAAAACAAAATCAATCAAACTAGTAAAAAAGTTAAGGTTTAAATATAATACGTAAATTTATAACACACATATATATAAATATATCCTTCAATTAAGATACCATATCATGAATTATTTTCTGCCTTTCGCTAAATATGATTATGAAATGTAATCTTCTGAGCCGTCTTCATCAAGTGGCTACTCATTATAATTCTAATATCAAATTATTATAACGCAACTCATCCTTACGTTATTGTATTCGATTACTAATTAACAAAAGAAAACGACGTTCGTTATATCTCATAAACTGTCAAAGTATAGAAGCTTAAGGCGCGTACGTAATAATCAAAATAAATTATAAATGTCAAAAGTTATCTAGTATTGTTTTTGTGTTAATAATTATGCTTCGCTTTTGAATATTCGTTGGACGCAATGACAAAAAAATTAAAAGTCAATTATGAGTGGTCACTGGATCACCGAATAATAGTATTGTTTTTGTGTTAATAATTATGCTTCGCTTTTGGATATTCGTTGGACGCAATGACAAAAAAATTAAAAGTCAATTATGAGTGGTCACTGGACCACCTAATAATATGATCTATACTTACACTGGCTCACTCACCCTTCAAACCGGAATACAAAAATAGTAGGTATTACTGAGTGGTGGTTGAATATATGATGAATGGGTGGTACCCACACTGATGGACTTGCATAAAGCTTGCAAACTGTCATAATAATATTGCTTAAATTAAAAAAAATGCCTTACAACACCAGTGTGACTAAGGCTTTAGAGAAATGTTTAAACGTCAGTGTCTATTGTTAGGTAAGTATTATAATACTTAATGTCAAATCCATAAGTTTTCTGATGGACATCTTTTTTGCGAAAGCTTCTATTGTAACCGTCAATATTAGCACAGTGTAATTAATTGAATATTTCAATCACGTAACATGTACACTAGCTGTAGATCGTTACTTTTTTATGATGTATGTAAGCAGAGGGGGTAAATGGGTCATGTGATGTTAGGTGGTCACCACCGCCCATTGACATTGGAAAATAAATATAAACTATTCCCCCCAATTTTGGGAAGTAAAATGTTATATCACTTCTGCCCGTAACACTATGCCTTTATAATACTCTATAAAAAGAAAAAAGAAGACACATTAAAATGGTAAATTAAATATAAACTTATGTAATAATAATAATACATCACGTCGTCGTCATCATCTCTATGGTACTTCTAATTTAAACATAAGTAATTATATTTGAATCCATAATAGAAAAAAAAATTAGGTAATTTCGCGCCGCAGATAATTTAAAATTAAAAAAAAAAAGTTAAATACACAATGTAAAACACACGCTTATCAAGTTTTAATTTTGCAGACCATATTATTCTAGAAATTTCGTTAGTAGTTACTGAGTCTTACTTTCGAGTTTTAGATTTAAGTTTCGCCTGTAGAATCAGTAGTAAGTAAGCACAGTTAGCGAAAATCCGAGGATAATGAAGTTTATTTTTTTAATTCTCTTAACAAACAATTATTAAATTAAAATTATTTAAAAGACACTTGTTAATATTCAAAATAATTCTTATTTAATTATTTCAGTATTTAAATTGATAATATATAAATTACATTATTAATAAAAAAATATAATCTTATATATTAATAGCGTAAGCCGATTTTTGTCCCGGTGATTGTGGGTCGATAGATGCACATAAAAAGTCGGTTATGGTCTCATTTTGTAGAGCTCCAGCCGTAGATGTGCTGAAAAATAAAGACGATTCTTGATTACAATTTATTAAATTGTTATGATTTAACAAAGAATTAATTTTAGAGAGCGGATAAAGAGGAGCGGCGCTCTGGCCGTATCGTGCGAACATACGTTGACAGTTTACAATGAAATTAAATAAAAAAAAAACCTTATAGGTTTTGATATTTGCAAAACTCCGTTGAATAAACGAGAAGTATCGCGTGCGACCTACTAGTTTAAATTAAATTCTTCAATATTTTCTTGTGTTCCGGTTTGAAGGGTGAACCTACAGGCACAAGGGACAGAACATCTTAGTTTCCAAGGTTGGTGGTGCATTGTCGGTATGAGTAATGGTGAATTTTTTTACAGTTCCAATGTCTATGGACAGTGCTGAATTATCATCAGGTGACCCATTCGTCAGCCCGCCTACTTATCTGACATAATATATATATGTATATAGTAAATATTGTATCGACCTAAATTATGTAGCGATTTGTTTAGCGGATATTTAATTAAACACAGTTTTATCTCCTTTTGTCATGATAGATTTGTCATTCGACAGAAGAAGACAGCATTGCTTGACCGCACACGACCTAAATAACATTTATTGGTAAAACCTTATACGCTTATCTGACTTTCTGTGAAGGATATTTATTCGAACCCTATTATGTCCTTATTGAATTTTTGTATGAAGCAAGCTTGAATCCCAAGGAAGGACATAGGCTACAACTAGTTTCATATTAAAAAAAAAATAGATTACATATTTTCTACTAGTGTCGCCCGTGGTTTCGCTCGCGAGTCAGGGTTTGGTCGTAAAGCATAAAAAGTATGTCCATCCTTGAAGCTTAAGCTTGCTTCAGACTAAGTTTTATCAAATTCCGTTTAATTGTTTATCCATAAAAGAGCAACAGACAGACAGAGTTATATTCACATTTATAACATTACTTAAATTTTCTTGTTTTCGAATTTCAAAAATATGTTCGAATTTCAAAACAAATTCAAATAACTTTTATTTCGAGATAATTCCAGGAACAGACGAAGTCCTGTTACAGTTTCGAACATATAGATATATTTATTTATAGACAGATTAATTATTTAGCTAAGCTTAAGTGAAAAACGGAACTGGAAATGGTAGAGAAATTTAACTAATTAAGCCAAAACTGTAACAAGTTGCCGACTTGAGCTACGTCGGAGTCTGAGATCTATACATACATTAAACTTGTAGGTTAAGTCCGTCTATTGAATCAGAAAGGCCATACATTCCCTTGGAAACTATTTATCGTAACAGATATTTCAAATACAATTTGCGTAAACGAGATATTACTATAATTATGAGGTCCATTTGAGTGTAGGTAAATTTAATTGATTCATGGAAATATACAAGTAACCCGCCATATTTGAGAGATGTCCAATATAACCCTATCAATTTGAGAAGTGTACCGCAGGCAACCATTGAAGATCTTAAGAACACTTTTTTTTATCTAAACCATTTTCATAAAAACATACCTAGTTTACATTGAACTTCTAAACTTGGGAACCTTCAAGAAAAGAGTTTATTTATTTCTTAAAAGCCGGCAACGCACCTGCAAACCTAAAAGTGTTGCGGACGTCCACGGGCGGTGGTAGTCTCTTTAAATTAGGTGAGTTTCTTGCATCTATAGCATAAAAAAACATTAAATAATGCTAGCAGTATATCCTCGTTGAATCGCAAATCCGATACTCTGGACAAAAAATTAACCAGTCCTCCTGTCACCAGTCCTTTTCTAGGCTATATAGTCTACGTAAAGACTATATGCGATTTTAATTAGCTATCATAACAATAATTTAAATAAAATCAAAATACTCTTTATTGTACAACAGTAAACACACAATTTAGTCACGTTTAAGAATTAAAATTAAAATGTACAAGAGCAGCCTCCCTCGCGTTTCAGGGATTCGTCATCAAGTGATAGGTATAAAAGTAGCACTCTTCCTTAGGGTTCAAACTTGCTTCATACCATTTCATCAAAGTCAGTGGCTTGGACATGAAGAGTAACAGACGGAGTTATTTTTTTAGTATATTATTATTAGATTAATCTTTTCTGAGAAATAGTAAAGTAATTTCACAACTATATCAACAAGCTACGTCTCTTTTATATTGTTCGAATTGATTTAATGTTATTTTTTTTTTATTTCTTATACATGATACATTTAGGTATATTCTTTTTTTGAACTGGCTGTTGTTTTACTGTGAATATCAGTCTATTATAATTCAGAAAAAAGAAATTTAATTCAAAAAAGGAATGTATAAAATGCTTGAAAATCAAACAAAAGTATCCACGCGTTTTATATAATCACGCGCCTATAAAATTATTAAGTAACATTTGCATTGCATGCATTAACAGCCTGTAAATTTCCCACTGCTGGGCTAAGGCCTCGTCTCCTTTTTGAGGAGAAGGTTTGAAGCATATTCCACCATGCTACTCCAATGCGGGTTGATGGATAAACATGTGGCAGAATTTCGTTTAAATTAGACATATGCAGGTTGCTTCACGATGTTTTCCTTCACCGCCGAGCACGAGGTGAATTATAAACAGAAATTAAGCACATGAAAATTCAGTGGTGTTTGCCTGGGTTTGATCCCGAAATGATCAGTTAAGATGCGCGCGTTCTAACTACTGGGCCATCTCGGCTCTCGTTATTCAACACATAACACATTTCACTAATCACTGCCATTTTAATTTGTGATTTTAAATTATTAACATGCAAAGGGAAAATTGCGTCTTCATTACATGGTATAAAACAAAGTCGTTTATCGCTGTCTTTCCCTATGTATGCTTAGAACTTTAAAATTTCACAATGTATTTTGATGAGGGTTTTAATAGATAGATTGATTCAAGACGAAGGTTTATATGTATAATACATGCACAATATAGTAGAGAAACATCGATAATTTTAGAGGTATCTAAAGTGTTGTCGTAAATAAACACATTCGATCAATATAAACCAAAATAATGTACTACAGTATTGTAAACCTTAAAAAGGTCTTCAAAAAGTAATAATGGCTATTCTTTTTCGAAGCGATTCTAAACAATACAGCATTAATCCTTATCCAATTAAGTACTTTACATACATTGTGAATTTAATATAGATCAATATGGTCCTTTACAGCATATAATTTAAATGAATATTTTCGTAGATGTTACAGATTTAAAACGCAGGAACATAGCGGTTTCTATTGTATTGAAAAACTGTGAACGTTGTAAGACATTCTGTAGTATATTTAGTGGCAGCATTGCAACCATGAGAAGCCGAGGCGGGTCGCTAGTAAGATGTAAATTAACAACCAATATCTAATCCATATCATCGGTTTAAAAACTTCAATAAATTTGTACATCCATAAAGTACGATCTTAAATTACGAATTAATTCTTATCATTTGCTGTCAACGTTCATATTTGGGTCCCAGGTTTAATTTCGCATAGCATAATTCAAGTTCGCGTATACGTATCTTTTGATACGCCAATTTATAGCCGCAATTTATTCTCTTCCATAGAAATAACAGTTTATATATTTCATAATAAGTAGAATTGTGTGTGGGAGGCAGGAGACTAAACTAGGGTACTAAGGGTCTCCTGGGGTTCCCCCTCTAGGATAGGAATTCTTTATTTATTTAATTTTACAGTAAATAGGACTGAGACTAAACTTAAGAAATAAATTATCAATTATGTAATGGTTTCTTCGTAAGCGTTGACATTCGTTATTGAGAAAGTCTCTTTTGAAACCTATTTGCGTATTCCGCGCCTCTTCGATCTATCGAAAAACAACCGCCAACAGTAGAATTTTTAAAGCATTATCTGCTTCGTATAACCACTTTGTGGAATCAACTGTCAAAGGCAGTTTTTTAAAGTCAAAAGTCCTTTAAGAATAGAGCCCACTTCTTCCTGAAAGGCCAAAAAGTCTTCCGGTGTTCCTTTTGTTTGTGATGATTGCCAATGTATGGCATAAGTAATAATATAGTTTAATTATATAGGCGGATAGGAAAATAGGCCATGTAATGGTAAGTGGTCATAACCGCCCATAGACAATGACGCTGTAATAAATATTGCCCATTCTTTACATCGTAAATGCGCCACCAATCTTGGAAACTGGCTCATTAAGTTCTGCTATTTGGCGGTAGAATATCTGATGTGTGGAAGGTATTTACTTCTTGAGACTGACTACTTCTTGAGATTAACCGCATTGACCAAAACTTACGAAGACTGAACATTCCACAGTCTACATTTGGATATGAAACGTCAAAAACTCTTACTTTCAAGAGTTTTTAATAATTAACGAGACGTGAATTACTTCATTTCCTTTTGAAATTTGATCAATAAAACTCCATTTAAACTAACTGTAAATGTGTATATCATTTAAAAAAATGATATTACCTTTTAATCGATCCTAAAGATACGAAAGAGATAGGAAACGTTCGAGCGAGATGGAAAGTCACGTTCTATAGTTTACAGCTGCGATTTGGTTTGTAATGAAGGTTTTATAAATAACCCTTAAACGGCTAACAGCAAATCATCCAAGATATGCTCTTGGGTTGTTTTATTTGAAAGTACGCACCTGCGCATGAGAACGTAGCTGATGGATGAGAGAGTTTGAAACATTTTATTTAGAACGATGAAGTGTAATCTTTGCCCATAATATAAACAGTATACGATTAGAAGAATAGAAGTATAGTTGGCATGTAAATAAAACTCGTACAATTCAATATATGTGACCGATTGGTATCAATCGTTACTTGTAGATACGTCGCACTTAAATCTAAACTCTAGATGTAAGACGCATTACAACCTCTTTACATGAAAAGCGTTTTACTCAAACGTTGCATGCGTGCGTATAAAAATGTGGCACTCAAATTTAATCTTACATGTAATGAAAGTAAATTATCAGAATCGTCGAATTTCATACAGAACCCAAATTGATTTCGCTCTTACACTATAGCGGCCAAAAAGTTTTATTCGATAAAAGTATCTTTCACTAAATCAACTAGTGTTCTGCACTGAAAACTTTCTTCTTCTAACTAAATGTAAAATCGAGGTAAAGAAAAGAATTAATCATAAGACAACTAAATCGAAACGTACCAAACTTAAATACTCATTTTTGAAATGACGTATATTTTAAAATGTGTTTGTAAATATGCTTATGTGTGCGTAATGTTTATAGCAATTGACAGATATAAGTCTATGACATGACACCATTCATCCTAATAAATTTAATAAACAAAATTCAAAATTAGATTTCAAGTGAGTATATTGGCAAAAAAATATTTAAATTTATTAATTTTTTCTACATCCCGTACAATAAAGGTCTATATAACACGTATATTGAACGTTCAAAGAAAATAATCTTGTTTTATTTTGGACAAGACCTCTTTGCTGCCGTAGCGAGAATAATAGTGCGATTCTATAAGAATCCACCTCGTATCTCACTCGTGAAAGTTGACAACCGACTGACGGTGTCACGCCATTTTCATACACGTATCCTATAAACGCTATAATTTTTATAGGCAAAATCGCATATTATATTCAGACATTACACGCTCGAATAGGAAATTGCCGTAAGTTTTCATAATACTACGTTACAATCGAATAAATAGTTCAGGATCGAATAAATAAATAAAATAAATAAATAAATATTGGACAACATCACATACATTACTCTGATCCCAATGTAAGTAGCTAAATCACTTGTGTTATGGAAATCAGAAGTAACGACGGTACCACAAACACCCAGACCCAAGACAACATAGAAAACTAATGAACTTTTTCTACATCGACTCGGCCGGGAATCGAACCCGGGACCTCGGAGTGGCGTATCCATGAAAACCGGTGTACACACTACTCGACCACGGAGGTCGTCGAATAGAAAACTAATATATTAAAATTTGTATTTTTTTATTAATAAATAAAATATGGCACACGTAATATTTGTTCCTTGGCCTTGTTTTAAAATTTTAAAGGTAAAATATCCGAGAAACCAATATACAATCTTCGTTCAAACCTCCAATAACATTCTATTGGTTCGTCTATCCCGTTTGTCTTTGATGCAATATTTTATTATTAGGTAGCGGTACGTCCTGGCCAAGTTTGTTCCGGGACGGAATGTGGCCCCGTGATGCCGTCCCGCGAGACAGTGTAGTTTGCCATTCACCATACGACTTTATTTTTGTATACATATATTTATTTAATTTAAAACTACTTTTAATAGCTTAACGGAACAACCTCTTGGACTAGAATGGTCGTCCACAAGAAGTTCGCTTAAATGATAGCGATAACAGTAATTTTTGTAATTCCTTAAAATTAAATGTAATATTTAAATTAACAGTAATCATTTATACATATATATAGCATTAGCGCTCAGATTAAAATTAACGCCAATGTATAAATATAATTACGATATAATACTCAGCATATATTGTAGTACCTCAGTAATTTTTGCTGGCTATTTGGAAAAAAAGCATGTGGCGTAAATTGTATGGAAATACAACTGACGCCACCTATGAATAGCTTCGTGTCAACAGTAACTGTACAAAGTCTCCAATTAATCAGATTAATGGGCTAATTCTACTAACTTATAACGGTAAAATACTTTCCCGATTCTATTCCGAACCAACTCCGACTATTCCTCGCAAAAATTAACCTCAGCTTAATAATTTAACAGATTCGATTACGCTCCTAATTATTATTCTGATTCAACTTTGACCAAATCGCAATTGGTGGTAGGGCTTTGTGCACGCCCGTCTGGGTAGGTACCACCCACTCATCAGATATTCTTCCGCCAAACAGCAGTACTAAGTATTGTTGTGTTCCGATTTGAAGGATGAGTGAGTCAGTGTAACTACAGTCACAAGGGACATAACATCTTAGTTCCCAAGGTTGGTGGCGCATTGATGATGTAAGGAATGGTTAATATTTCTGAGCCTGCGTGTAAACGTATACAATAAACAGGCACACATTTTTAATAATTTATTAAAAAATTATTCCAGTTAACTGAGATTAAAATTTCAGTTTTCTTTTAAATATTTTATGCTTTTTTATATTGTTTATATAAAAAATATAGAAGAACATAATTATCCCAGCGATTATATAAATAATAATAGAAATATCTTTGTATAAGTTCGTTCAAAGTTCTTAAATTAACTACGGCTTACAACTTCTTCCATAACCTCACCCTACTGCGAGTTATCGTAAATACGTATGGCAAAAATTAAATCCGACATATGCAAATTTAACTACGACTATTTTCGTTCTCTGTCTGAATCATAGATATAATTAAATCAATCGGAAAAACACAGCGATGTTTGCCCGGATTTTAAATTTTAAGCTTTGGACTTTTGCCATCTTGGCTTATTAAAAAAAAATTTATAGATCATTTGAATAATTTCAAAATTCAAAATTACAACTTAACCTACATACATATATTGGACGTGTCATGAACAGGCGCTTTATATCTAAGCAATATTGCGCAGATAAGGCGGTGCGTTTGATTCGTTGCAAGAAGCGGATCCCGATACCATGTTTATTGCGAACTCATTAAACGGTTATTACTTATTAGGTAATAGGTAATCTGAGAGACCTAATTGGTGTTTCGTTTCGTAAGGCTAACCTCACATTAGTGATTTATGTCTGTTATTACTTCGTGGCTTTAAGTAATTTCAATTACAATTTGAATATTGTAGTATTATTGAAGTCGAATTGCTGTGGTTGCAATTAGACAATTTCAAGGTCGTATTCGATATTTGTATTGCGTCGTTCCTGACACAAATAGGTTTCACTTTTACTGAACTGCATATGCACGCCGTTCATTTTTTAAATTATAGCTTTATAAATTTAAATTGCACTCAAAGGCCAACAGTATTAATAGAAAAATGTACCTATTTAAAATACTCAGTAAATTTCTAAAAACATTTCGTCATTTTGGGTAGGAATCTCACATATACTTAACTGCTTCACTGCTCTTGTTATTAATTTATAAGGATGCATATCTCAAAGTCCTAGGTTCAAATTCAGGGATTCAATTCAGGCCGCTAAAGATTTATTGGGGTTTTGGCATCGTCGTCCGTGGCTCAGAAATCACGCAAAATAATTGTTTGGTTGTTTGTTTAATATAATATTGTCGACATGAAAAAACAAAATTGGAACATAGCTTTACAGAAACCACCAGTGTGACTGGCCATTAGTTTCGATGAGGTTATATTTTAATGAAAGGCAATTGTGAAATGAAGCATGTTTATGATCAATTTATTTATATTAAAAACCTTTTAGCGTTCATTAATCAAATACCGGTATTAAAGATCGCGATCTGATATAAATTATTTGATAAAGTTAATATATAATTGTGCTAAGAGTCGCGTATTTGATTGGCATCCATAAATGGTCCAGTGGTTGTCACGTGAATCTTAACAGAAGATAGCAGGTTCACACCCGGTCTGGCACTTGGTGGGGCTTTGTGCAAGACCGTCTGGGTAGGTACCACCCAATCATCAGATATTGTACCGCCAAACAACAGTAGTAAATATTTTGGTGCTCCGGTTTGGAGGGTGAGTGTAATTGGTGTAATTGGCACAAGGGTCATAACATTTTAGTTCCCAAAGTTGGTGACGCATTGGCGATATATGGAATAGCTTTTATTTCTTACAGCGCCAATGTATATGGGCAATTGTTTCGTATCTTATGAAAACCATAACAACTTCGCTCGGATACAATAAGTGTCTACATGAAACATTTGAAAAATAAACACAAAAATACTCATTTATAAGCCAGGGCGTCATCAACTGTCTTACTTAGAACACCGTACCAAAAATATTTCCGAATAAATGCATTCTTTTAATCGTCTAAATGACAATAATTCAATTTTTTTAATAAGAAAATATCAACGACCCCGAAATTAAACGACGCACAGATAAAAAAAAAAATTAAATGTAATTGCAAAAACGGAGACAACTATGTAAATTATTTTGACAAACTGGTTAAACGATGCTAAAAACCTGTAAATCATAATGTTATTAAACCGATGGGTGCACCGACTTCATTATAATGAACGTCAAGTATAATCAATTTTCCATTCACTCATAGACCGATAGCTATAAACGCTCTAAAACAAGAATGACACTTATTACGACATCGAGTGAAAACATTTATACATGTGTGCGTTTTACACACATCGATATTTTCTCCTCTCAAAAGCTTATATAAATTATTGTGTCTTTTCAATATCTCAGTGGATACTTATTCATGGAGACACTATTACGCTACGCCTAAGTTTTCACACACACACACTCACTGAACACAAATAGAATACTTAGTTAGACTAGCCGTACTCAAAACATTCTGCACGTACGATATACACCTACACGAAACGGCATGTCATACGTCAAAATAGAATCGAGGAAAAAAAAATTCTCATTTATTCATAAGCCCTAAATATTCCACAATTCGTTTTCGTGAGCTCAAAAGGATAAAACATCCAGCGAACCCCAATTTACATCAAAATTATCTCAATGCTTCCTTAATCCGTCTATACCATTCAATAAAGATAATGATAATTTTCATTAATATATGTCTATCTATGTTAAATAGAACTGTAAACTGTTAAGCAAATATTTTATTAAATAGTAACAATACTTAAGATTTTAATATATAATTTAAACTGGACGCTCATTATTATCGTCCCTACAAGGCACTATCTAGGATAGCTATCAGCTTAGATCGAAAGGTTGTATCAGGACGGACGATGTCGGGAGATTTAATAGCTTACGACTAACTAGTTCACTCGGATTTCATGGTAATCGTTCGATCTAACTGTGAGTAGCTTAGCTGTCCTATCGATTTATTTATAATTAATTTTACTATACATCAAAAAATGTATAATAAAAAAAAATGCTAAATATACACGTAACTCAATTGTTCGTTCTCGTCACCCTTATATTTGCTTGGGTTCGTTTTTATACATTTATACCACTAGCTACTACTTCATCTATCTCGTAGGGTTCAGCCAGCGTTTGCAATGTAAGCGCAAAAAATGTGTTTATTTACGACATCACGTCAGAAACCTCTGAATTGATCAGTGTTTCTCTACTATATTGTGCATTTATTATACATATAAACCATCCTCTTGAAACAATCTATCTAGTAAAAAAAACCGCATCAAAATCCGTGTATTACATCACTTCAAAAACCTCTGAAATTATCAGTGTTTCTCTGCTATATTGTGCATTTATTATACATATAAACCTTCCTCTTGAAACAATCTATCTAGTAAAAAAACCGCATCGAAATCCGTTGTAAATCCGTGTAATTACATCACTTCAAAAACCTCTGAAATTATCAGTGTTTCTCTGCTATATTGTGCATTTATTATACATATAAATCTTCCTCTTGAAACAATCTA
Organism: Vanessa atalanta; assembly: GCF_905147765.1. Lineage (NCBI taxonomy): Eukaryota > Metazoa > Arthropoda > Insecta > Lepidoptera > Nymphalidae > Vanessa > Vanessa atalanta. The sequence continues at coordinate 3,956,051 of NC_061895.1, forward strand.
TCTAGTAAAAAAAACCGCATCAAAATCCGTAGAAATTTTAAAGATCTAAGCATACTTATAGCGGTAAGTGACTTTGTTTTATACTACGTATTGATACGCACAAAACATTGAATGTGATAGATCTATTTTTTTTATGTAATAGATAGGCGGACGGACAAATGGACCAATGACATTGACGCTGTAAGAAATAATAACCATTCCTTACAATACACCAATGCGCCACCAACCTTAGGAACATGTTATGTAACAGGAAGATGTTATGTCCTTTGTGCCTATAGTTACACTGGCTCACTCGCCACTTTACTAAGTACTGCTGTTTAGCGGTAGAATATCTGATGAGTGAGTGGTACCTACCCAGACGGGCTTGCACAAAGCCCTGTCACCAAATAGAAGTAGTCGTGTCACACTGTCGTAACAAAGTGTGCGCGAGAATACTAATGTAAAAATAAAATACGCAAAAAAAAAAAACAAATTAGATTATATAAGACTGGTCTTCGTAAATGAATAGATCCATAATATTATATATAATATATATATTATACCATATTAATACTTAATAAAGTAAAAATATTTATTAATCTAAGTATTTTTACTTTGACATACATATTTAAAAAAAAATTATTTACAAACATACTCAAATAACACAGATATAAATACTTGACTTAACGCGTTCAAAGAATATATACTCAAAATAAAACGAACATATATATGTATGTATAATATACCTATTTGTTATTTGTCGTATTCCACGTAACCAAAGAGCTAATCTATTACAAGACCAAACCAGGCTAACACACCACCAAATAAATCCAAGTTGAAACACCAGAAGCCGTGTATGTTGTAATCGCTTTACAATAACTCAACTTGTATCTGTATTACTGGTTAAGTATTTAATCTAGAACTGTATCAAATCTATTAAACATAGCAGGTAAACGATTATCATTTCTGCATAACCTTACAATATTTATTAGGTCCGCAACTTGTTCCTTACCCGATAGATAGTCCGTTCGTGTTATGGCCAAGCTATATATCAAAAAGTTATTATATTATAAATATTCATTTATTATTTGTATTGTGAAACGAATTAAATCTACACTTACTGTCCGCCCCGACTTCGTGAGGAAATGAGAATATTTTTAAAATGTTTTAAATAATTATTTTCCTGTAAAACGATAACAGATTTTTGTGTCAGACAAGTCGAAAGACGTAAAGATAATCTTTTAATGGACGCTATTTCGCTTTAATACTTATACACTGTGCATCTAAATCAAAAACTAAATTTATTTCGAGTTGATTGCATTTGACGTAAATGTCACTTCAATCGATTAACCTTTAGTTTTTCTTTTAAATCTATGTTCCAAAATGTTACATTAAATTTTTCCAATACTTTGTAACAAAACGTATTATTTTTCTAAAATATCCATTTGACTCAAATGAAAATAACTTAATATCAAATTTAAAAACGCTAACTTCACTGTTTAAATAAACGTTCAACATTTTGAATTTCCGACGATAATGCATGTCATATTATGCAACATTGTAAAAACTAGTGATTTTAATATGATTTATACATCGAGACCTGTAATTGCGTGTAATCATTTATTATAGCTTTCATTTCCATCACGCGATTTCCAACACTTCGATAGTAAATTATAATAAGCCTTTTTTAATGTGACTCATTCGTACAAAGGTAATTCAAAGTGGTATTAATAAAATAAAAAATAAAAATGTTCCTTAAGAATTATTACACTTTAAAAGTGAATAAACATTAAGCTGCAGTTACACTACGCGAACATTTCGCGCGACATGCGCTTGGTCGGCGTTCGTCGCCGCGTTCACGCGTACTCTAATGTCAAAAGTGAATTCTATTGACAATACAGTAATGTTTAATTGCTCTCAAAACGCACGCGGTCTCCGCGCGAGCAAAACCGCCCTCGATTGTTCCATTCAGTACGCTTCATACTACGGCCGCGCGATGACCGCTTACTCAACTCGTGGCCGCAACATTTAACGTTGTATAACCGCAGCCTTAGCCTGTTTACATGTATGTAAGCCTTACAATTTTTTATGGCATTTAATTGTGCCACCATGCCACAAATTATTTCGTCAATGTCACGTGCCAACCTTACTTAGAACGGTTAATCCGCCACATTGAATTTGGCTGGCATCTGTCAAAATGAATCAAAATGGCGGAAAACATATTGTTTATAAATTGCACATGCTTTGCGTTTCAACATAAAACTTTACTGGATTCGCGAGCACCGAAATGTATACATATTTACTGTGTAAGATACATTGAACCTATACCGGGTGATGTTTGTCATATTTTAGATAAAAATCGTAACAAAGTCAATTTTATTATTTTTACCTTCTCAAGATAGCTGAAAAGAAACAAAACGTCCACTTAAATCAGAATCGAAATATTCCTTATTCGAGTAGGTTCTTGTAAGCAATCTTAAGTCACGATAAAGGATTAAATTGAATGTAAAGCACCAATTTTCACTTAATACAATACCAGTGATGATATCCTTCTCACAAATTATGTCCACGACGGCTATTCTCAAAGGAACCTTGGTAACTATGCCCACATACCCACACATTAGATAGAGTACAAGTATGTACGCGCAACACAAATGCACTCTATTTTATTCGATACTCTACAAGAACAAGTCTTAAGAACAGTCATTTCTAAAAGGTAACAAGTTTATGGTTTAAAATAATTAAGTTAATCATTTAAAATCTAATCGCATAGTTATCGGTCTCGGCGTTAAAACGTTACCATTTAAGTCAGACCCAACAGAGGCATCCCGATCCGAATTATTTATTAGGATACAAATGATAGTGCAACTTATCTGCAGCATTGTACACCATATACAGAAAGCCATCATCCATATACATGGTGTTTAAAAAGATCGAAGGTATCATTCACAAAAAAAAAAATTTTGTTCCAAATAGTTATAAATTTATGTTTATTATATCTAGTCAAAATAATGCCTTAACTCAAAAAAAATATTTCGTCAACTTAAAATAGTTAATACAATTGTATTGTTGAACAACTGTTGTCAGCACCTTTTTTTATGTAATAGGTAGACAGACTGGCAAATAGGCCACCTGATGTTAGGTGGTCACCACCGCCCGTAGACATTGGCGCTGTTAGAAATATTATCTTCTGCTTCTCGTTACATACATTCTTAACTACCATTTCCTATACCCCTCTTCTTCAGTTATACGATAAAATCGATAGCATAGTTTTGTCTCAATAGAATTCGAAATACAAACCCTAGGATAGCAATTTCGCTAGTTGAACGAGTTTTTACACGTATCTACTACACAAGTGAATATACATACGCACTTTGTTTATATAAAATAAATTGACAAAATTATTTAATTTATTATATTATAAAATTATTTTATTCTATAATAAGCTTTATTTATTACCATATCGGCAATTCTCCGTTGATTCGCAATTCCAATTCTCCAGGTCAAAAATTAACGAGACCTCTTCTAGGTCTGAACTTAGTGGAGGCAATAAGATACGATATTATATGTTTTAGAAAAGAACACTAAGTATTTTAAGTAATTGTTTTTCTGATATTTAGTGCATTTTTATATAAAATATAATTTTTTTTAATATTGTATAATCAAAAAAGAAAATATTCTATTTCAGAAGTATGCGTGGGTTCGTAGGTTAAGGTGTAAAGAGTTATAAATGAAAAATAAAACAATAATTAATTACTTCCATTCAAACATATAGTTAATACGAAAGGCAGGGGGAGATACAATAAACAAACCTTAGACATACATACAGATGTATTCCATGCGACTAACTAATACCTCTGCTATATTATGCACTACTAATATTTTCTGAATTTAAATATATTTATTTAAAATATAAGATTATTCCACTTAAATCCACTGTAATATCAGCTCAAAAATCCGATCACAACTTCAGCGACATTCAAAACGCCATATTCAACGAATCTACACTGAATACCATAAGCGATTGACATCTCGACCAATAAATGTCATGTCAATTAAACGTCAAAGTTATTTATTTGTCATAACTACTCCTGCCATTGGAATTAACGATACATACAATTATTAGATTTTAACATTTATACTCTATTAATATCAATGATAATAACGTTCCAAGTATACAATACGTAGAACAAATATTTTATATTATGGCAACCTCCTCAGTCGTCGGTGTTACCAACATCAACTTTTATATTTTAAATGACAATCAAACTATAAACAATTCGTCGACTCGCCGTCTATTTTCGTCTACGATTGCTTCACACGTTGGTTAGGCTATTTTTCCACCAGATTTATTGTTAAAATATATATTATTAATTATTTTATATAATAATATTTTTGTTAATTATATATTAATTCTTGAAATGACTAGTATATTATATACATATAATACCTAAGTGCAACCAATTCGCTTAAAAATTGTCGTTACGATATTTCTAAGTAATTTACCATCATTGGTTGTAGTGATTTGAGCCAGCCAGCCAGTCTGACTAGGTACCACCCAGTCATCATATTCTACCGCCACGCAGCAATACGGAGTATTGTTATATTACGGTTTGAAGGTTAAGTTAGCCGGCGCGTGCACAAGGGACATAGCATATTGGGACATCATCTCAGATGTAAGAAATGGTTATTATGTCTATGGGTGGTCGTGACCATTTACCATCAGGTGACCTATTTCCCTGTCCGCATATTTATGACATTAAAAAAATCTTAACTTTTGTTAATTCTGTAATAAATAAATTATAACGGAACCCCTATAGATAATATTATGAACGTCACGAAACAACATCAAAATCCAACGACATTAGAAGTCCATTTGCAGACCAGCTCTCCATAGAGACTCCATATACGGGTAATGTCAGATTAGATTCGCTTGAATGCGCGTGCGCCGTTTAAAGACTAAATAATTGTCGGCTCTTTCTAATTTAATTTTGTTATTGTATATTTTGAAATCATAATATCTTCATTAGTTTGTTTACTGTTATTAATTATTACTTATAAGGCTTTGAATCGTATCGATAAGGAGAGTATTTCTCGTTCGTTGAATGTCTCTGTTTACAGACTGAAAACTAGTTATTGAAATTCATTCAAACCTATTTGATTGAACGAAGCTTAAAACTCTGAGTAGTAAATATCTCTCCGTGGCCATCTCAAATTATGACCTTAAATTTCAGATAGATTTTATGGTACTCGTGTATGCGCAAGTGCGTCTAGATATCTACCATACACACATACAGAAATAACTCAAGTTACTGTAAATTTTAGTTATAATACGAGAGCAATATTCTACTACTAATAAGATGGCTAAATGGAAAACATGGCGCACAATATAGGCATTATACTCCATCATCATCCCTCCTCTCTTCTCTCCTCTCTATCATCATCACCTCCGGCATCATACTCCTTACAGAGATAGCCGTGATATCCTAGTGGCTAGAACACGTGAGCCTTAACCGAAGATCGCGTGTTTAAATCCAGATAGGCACTGTGTGCTTAATTTGTGTCTAGAATTCATTGCGCGCTCAGAGTTGAAGAAGAAGATCATCATTTAGTTATGAAATTAGTTCTCGCGTTCTGTTCCAGAAGACTTTGAAGAGGAGGGAACCAGGGATGGCCGAACCAAGAGCGGAGCACACCGCGGATGAGGACGGGATCGACTCGAATCGATTCCACAGCCTCTTCGATTCTTGCCGAAGATGGCGATCGCAAGAATTATAATGGGAAAAATCTAACATTATCCGGTTCTTCCCCTAAATTTAAAAAAAAGCACTAAAATTTATATATATATACGTATAAAATATACATATATACAGCTTTTTTTAAGATGTTAGGAATCATTTTCATTACCTCGAATGAAAGATTCTATGAATATAATTGTTAAATATTCAAACTGATATTTTGAAATATCAGTTCAATAGTAATGTTCTAAAATAAAGATAAATATATTTAGATCAACGTTATATAAATAAATAAAAGTATAAATCTCAGTGCAATTTATATTCCCGTACGTTTGACTGCACAAGAACAAAACATTACCGCACAAATCCTATAAAATATCCAAGCTATTCCTCTCAATAAAGTTTGCAAGTAACACGTACGAACCGCGATGGTCCAATGGTAAACGTCAACTTAAGATTGAGGGTTCAAATCCGGTCAATCACGAAATTATTATTTTTACACAAGCACAGCTGTAAAGGACAACATTAAGACAGCTAGATTTTTAAATAAAATTATTTAATTGTATCAATACATATGTGTGCGAGAACATACATGTTGCTTTATTATACCTCAGCCGTTTTTATAATAAAGGAGTGTTAACTTGAATTCAAATAAGATATGCCTGTTCTAAATACATTTTACTTCCCCTTTAATTATATAAGCGCTAAGCTTAACACTTTCTGACCTAAGACCTATTGATTTACGAGTCCCGCGCCGTTGTTTCGTTCTGTGTTTAAAGTAAGTTATACCTGATGTTCGGCGATTAACGTTAATTACGATCATTGAAAAGCCGCCGCCAAAAACATGTTTCGAAACAAGATTGAGCCGTGTCTGTACATGATTTTATATCGACCATATTTTAGTTGAAATTACTGTAATATTTTGATTCTGTTGATCTAATTATAATACATTATCTACTAAAATGCCGCGCCCAGATCGCACCGTGGTTTGCATGTGCATCTGAACCGATGATACCGACGTTCAAAGCCAGCACCACTGAATTTTCAAGTGTTATTTTATTCAAAATCAAAATAGACTTTATTCAAGTACGCTTTTACAAGCACTTTTGAATCATCATTTAACAAACTATATTTAGTAAAGCCACCGTCGGTTCAGAATGTAGATTACCCGAGAAGAATCGGCAAGATACTCAGTAGTTACTCTTTTTCAACATCTAAATATACAGTAATGTTAGTTAAATACAATTATATATGTATGTAATACGTCCTGCCTGGATGTAAACAAACATTAACTCCACGCTTTTTTATCATCTATATAATCTTGTATCGAATAATATGCCTTTAGTTTTAAAAATTCAACTTGTGATGACCGGATAGGGAAATCATCGGAAGGAAACCTGCATCTAGTTTCGATGAAATTCGGCCACATGTCTATCCACTAATCTACATTGTAGCTGCGTGGTGGAATTAGATCCAAACCTTATCCTCAAAAGGGAGAGGAGGCCTTAGCCTAGCAGTGGGAAATTTAAAGGCTGTCAATGTTATGTAAATATCCACTAATCCACATTGTAGCTGCGTAATGGAATTGAACTCAAAACTTTATCCTCAAAAGGGAGAATTTCTCCTCATTTGTTTTTAAGATTACAACTTATATTCAAATTCGATTACAATATACTAGCTAAAATCTTACCTGGGTAGAAACCACACTCATTATTTATTCTACCGCAACATAGTATTACTTAATATTGTCGTGTTCCGGTTTGAAGGGTGCGTGAGCCTGAGCAACTATAGAATTAAATCGTCGATGTAAAGAGACGATTTGAGAGATTATTGTTATTTCTTAAGGTGCCTATGTTTAAAGTAACCACTTACTTGCACAGGTGACTAAGCTGCCAGTCTGCTAACTTAATCTCAAAAAAAAAAATTAAATTTATTTTACGGTGCATTTCTTTTTAAAAGCGAGGGTACCAAAGCATTTTTAGGTAGATTTAAATAAATAAATATATTTTTTTGACCAATGTCTGTTGTGCTGTTCATGAGGAATTTTCACAGACGACAAGAAAGCATCCTCTCAGATAGAATAATTTAAGTCCGTCAGTTACGTTTCGTTACATCTAACGTGCCAATACAAAATAATATTTGATTGTAAAACAATAGATACTACTAATAATTATTTATATAAATAATATATTGTCAATTTATTCCTTGTTTGAATTTAATTCAAAAGAAAATAGTTAATGATAATAAAATGCAAAAATTGTAGATTTTGTTTTTTAAAAAAACTTCTGTACAGTTCGTAGCGGAGAAAGTATGCGTCTAAGCTTCTTCAAAAAAATATTTAAACTCCTTTCTGAGTTAACGTTCTATTTGATAATATTACTGAAAAATTATAAATATATAATCCCAAGAATTTTGCATATGATTTAACGAAAATTCGCCTCGTTGGTCTAGTTACTAGTTGTGAGAGTGCTAGAGTCCGAGGTCCTGAATTCAAACCGTGTACTGGGCCATTAAAAGGGGGATTGGATTTTTGTTTCGTAATTTTCCGTAGGAGCCCAAAGTCTGTATATTGGCAGTGTTTAACCTGTCAAGCCTCGGAAAGTACGTAGAGCCTGCAGTCATTGGTGAGGGAATAAAGAGTACATTCATGTTTGCGCACACTTGTGCACTTAATGTGCCCCGCGCAGTTGGCTAGTATCACTTGAGCTACCCAGCGGGACTATCTTCTTGAGATTGTGACCTCATTTAAGGAATGTACTGATGAACATGAAAAAGCTTTGAGTCGCATTTCAGAACTGGAAATGATTCTTATTGATGATCAAAAGTCAGCAAAAGTTTTAATTCTATAAAACAAATTGAAACGATCCCATAATGTGATGCGGCCGAAAGGTCATGTAATGAGTTTGTTACACATGTCTTTGATTCAATGAGCCTAAAAATTAATCATATCCATATGAATTCACATAATAAGGTAAAAAAATACTTAAAATGGAATAAATTTATCAATAAAAATCAAAATCATCAAAAATATAAATACGTTTACAAAATGAGAAATACCGGTAACATTTGATTGATAATGTTAGAAAATGTAAAATAACAAACAATAAATTAATATATGAAATGACATAGAACAATTACGACTAGAAATTTCTAATCTATAGAGAACTTCAAAATTTATAAATAAAAAGTATGACATGACTCAAAAACAGATAGAGGAACATATACATGCAGCCAACAATCTCCTTGAGTAACTTGGAAACATTGGAATCTTCATCGAATAAATTTACTTGTTGATAAATTATAAAAATTTTATAATTATATAAATTTACTGATTGCATACTGAGACGGCCTCTGCTACTATTAATATTACTACAGTGTCTGAGCCTATCAAAGTCAAGTCTAGTCAATGACCCATGATCGTAACAAACAAGAATAAGAATTAAATAAAAAATATATATTAGTATCTAAAAAGCTTAGGGCTTAGGCTCTATATTGAAAAGTGAAACAAGAAATGTATTCTACACATGCTCACCCGGGGCAACCTACCAGTAAGAAATGCAAATTTATAATTAGTACATTTCCATATTCACATACCTTGATAGATGCACAGAGTATTCATATTTATTACTTGTATGTTAAAACAATTTGAATAAGATAATCGTTAATATTTGACATTAATAAATTCATTTATATTAACGTTGACAGAGGGTTCTATGTACTTACCAATAAAATCCAGAAACAAATTGGCATTATTCATTATAATTTAATTTATTTTGACACTATTAAAAGGTTGATACTGTTTCAATATCGAGTGTTTTAAATACTTTTATAATATTTATTGCAAAGATTGTTTTCAAATAAAAAATCAAAAAGGAATTTAGAAACATTATTATTTAACAATCTAACTACATCTTATGTGGATTAATTTAATAAAAAAAAAAAAGAATCAGTAGATATTCTTGACTGTGCTGATTCAATCATTTGTTTTCATTCATTCAAATTATTTAATTGACTAAAAATCTTGGAGCTAATACTTGTTGACCTTCAGACAGGATATATTATATATATAATATACAACATGTACATTGTACAGCCTGTAAATTTTCACTGCTGAGCTAAGGCCTCCTCTCTCTTTGAGAAGTTAGGAGCATATTCCATCACGCTGCACGCTGCTGCCAATGCGGGTTGGTAGATTCACATGTGGCAGAATTTCGCTTCCTCACGATGTTTCCTTCACCGCCAAGTGTGAGATGAATTCTAAAAATTAGTTTTTAGAATTAGTTAAGCACGTGAAAATTCAGTGGTGCTTGCCTGGGTTAGAACCTGCAATCATCAGTTAAGATGTACTAACGTTCTAACTACTGGGCCATCTCGGCTCGGCTTTATAATTGTACCCAACTAACATCATGTAAGTTTTGAGTTTCTTGCCGGATCCTCTCTGTAGAATCTATATTCCGAATCGGTAGCTATATTTAATAGTTTTGTAAAATGTCGATTCAAGTACTACCGCTCCGGCCGATCTTCATCATTAAATATTAGTAAATTAATCAAATCGAAAACAAACGTTCGTAAATAGGGGACAACGAGACAGGCTCACCGCGCAATTTTAACTATATATATGATGCTGTAATAAAATTAAAAATCCGAAAAATATCTAACATGATTATGTTTCAACTGTGAAAATAAATAAATATTTATATGAAGTTACCAAAACTCAACGTAACGTAATGTTATATTGGTGTTTGTAAAAAATCGGCAGGGATAAACTATAAGCCGATACTTTAAATAAAATATTTACTTTGAAACTGTTTTTATTTTATTTTTAAATTAAATTGATAAATACTCTTTTTTTACATCACACATATATAATAAATGATAAATAATTATTATGTACTTATCACTTAACACTTATAGCCTAGAACATCATAAAAATAATCACATAAAATCTTTAATAGACTAATTATAAGTATATAATTATATTATTGCATAGATCCATTGACTCACGAAGGTACGTCAAGTGACACTAGTGCTTGTCACACACAAAAAGATATAACAGACGAAAGCGCGGCCCTACATCTAAACTTTTAGTATCGACGTGCACTAGTTTGAGTGATTGGCGATCGTGCTTACAAGATGTCATAGTGTGCGTGAGAAGGCTGAAAGTAGTGACAACAAAAAAAAATAGGTTATATTTGTTAAGTTTATTTTATTTAAGCCGATTGTTTATCCTGGAGAGGCGCGCCAAAGTAAGGAAATAGATCCATTATAGCCAGGACTTATAGCAATACAAGGGGTATTTTTGTCGACCTCCGTGGTCGAGTAGGGTGTACACCGGTTTTCCAGGGTAGGATCCCAGCCGAGTCGATATAGAAAAAGTCCATTCGTTTTCTATGTTGTCTTGGGTCTGGGTGTTTGTGGTACCGTCGTTACTTCTGATTTCCCATAATACAATTGCTTTAACTACTTACATTGGGATCAGAGTAATGTACGTGATGTTGTCCAATATTTATTATTATTATTTTTTGTTTGCATACTACTACCCAATCAGATGGACAGTAGAGATCTTGATGCAGGAACGCTATCTAGAAGGCAGGAATAGCATAAAAATCTACTTCATAAAAGAACCCACATACGAGCCAACTTTAATGGTGTGCTCGAAATATCATCATCTCCAATGAATATACGAATTAGTATATTCACATACGTTTTCGTATTTAATCTGTTGTACGTGTACACAAACATGTATGTTTGCATTTGTAATGGATATATATTTATACATATAAAATAACTAGTTTATTGAATAGTGCTATAAAATACAAGTTTAGTCATAAATACAAGTCTTAAACGTTTCTTAAAAGTATCAATCGTTATTGATTGGCGAATATGCAATGGCGGTGCATTTCATAGAATAATTGCCTGCACTTTAAACTAGTGTTGAAATTATAAATCTCGTGTACAAGCAACGTAAGTTTAGAATTGTCAGAGGCACATAGTAGCTTACTGTCTTATCAATAAATACAAACTCCTTCGTGAAATAAGGACTTGTTGGATATAACACAAATTTATACATTTCAACTCGATTCCAAAATTTACAATATGAAAATAGATTTATTGATGTTTTGCACGCTTAAAATAAAAGTATTAAATTTTTTAGTTTAATGGTTTTTAGTTTTGCCGTAAAACAAAATAAATGTGAGGACTGATAAAAATTAAATGTCGAACTACAGGTCGTATTAAACATCTTTACTTGTATATAAATATAGTATAAAATAAAAGTCGTTTTCCGTTTCTGTCTGTATCTCCGTCTACCTTATTAATTCTAAGACACTCATCGTATTTTAATGCGATTTTCATTAATATAAAGAGCGATAAACTACGTATGTTTAAATATATTCCTTGTAAATATTTTTTACAAATTTTCTGATTGATTTATCCAATAAACTGTTTTCGTATGCTTACATGGCTGACACTGGCTAACCTTAGGGAAGACATCAAAACAATTTACTAAACAATTGTAGGTCTTAAAAAGGCCGACAGAATAATTATTGCATGTATCTATCTTTTAAGGTACACTAAGTATAACTATTTCTATCTCCTACACATTAGTCAAAAACTAAAGGTTATTTACGAAGCGATTTTTAATTATTAATCCTTATTAAAAATTTTTTTTTTTTATTTCATTTACACGGTTTCCAAAATAAGTGTAAACAAAAAGGAAATCTTTGTTCGTTCGCTGCGAAATAGTTGTTCGCATATCTGGCTAGAACTTTACTCCAATTTTAATCTGTAAGCTGTTGACAAATGTTGGCCTATGATTTGCAATACGACTCAACCCAACTTTTTATATTACCTATATATCTCATTTATGATATACATTACATTACATTAGCAGCCTGTAAGTTTCCCACTGCTGGTCTAAAGCCTTCTCTCCCTTTGAGGAGAAGGTTTGGAGCATATTCCACCACGCTGCTCCAATGTGGGTTGGTGCAATACACATGTGGCAGAATTTCGTTGAAATTAGACACATGCAGGTTTCCTCACGATGTTTTTCTTCACCGCCGAGCACGAGATGAATTATAAACACAAATTAAGCTCATGAAAATTCTGTGGTGCCTGCCTGGGTTTGAACCCGAAATCATCGGTTAAGATGCACGCGTTCTAACCACTGGGCCATCTCGGCTTTCTCTCATGACATACATAAATATATATTATTTTTAAATACGTAGATAGGCCGGCGGTCAAATGGTGTAACTGTCGCTGTAAAATATATTAACCATTCCTTACATCGGCAAAGTACCACCGACTCTGGGAGTTATGTTACACTGGCTCACTCAACCATCAAACCAGAACACACAAAAGTTGATCTAATCTAACCAGACGGGCTTGCACAGAAAGCCCTATCTAGTAAATAAACAAACGTCATAAAATATATATATATAAACCTACTCAAAATGTTCTTGCAAAGCGCACTTCGCAATTTTTTTAATAATAAATTGTACCTTTTCGAAGCCAGACTGTTCGCTTCTCAATATAAAATACATTATTTCAATCCTAATAAAAAAAGTAAACTACATGACATTTCCACAAACAACTGTTGACATTAAATTACTTAATAATTTTAAAAAAAGAACACTGCCTAGGGATCGTTTCGTATTCTATCTGTATTCTTGGTACATCTGTCACTGTCATTAAACAAACATTTATTTTGAAACAATAAAACGATTATAAAGATAAAAGAGCATCAAAACAATGAATTGCATATGAAGCATTCAATGTTAATCAATATTGCAAAACAATTTCATTGAATAATTTATAATTAGGTGAATAATTGACTCGCCAATTCTGATCATTATTTTTATGTGGCAACATTTTCTATACGAATAATAAAATATCAATTAATTTAAACGTTAGGAGTTATGTTAAGTATTACACAATTAAAATAAAAAAACCGACTTTAGAATTTGTGTATAATTTATGTAATGGTGTATAATATAAAAAAAAAAATCGAACATTGCGTTTCTCAATTCGACCGTGTTGTACAGATTGTAAATATTCAAAAGAGAACACCATTTCTAAGGTCACAGTAACCCTTAATAACGTTATGCATATTTAAAGACATTTCATTTGTTTTATTTCATAACATTGCTATAAAGTGCTTTATATATATAGCACTTTATAAGAATGTTACGCTAAAATATTATTTAATTAATCTTGACTGCTTTTTGCCGTATAACGAGCCTGGCTGTATAACACCGTCCTATGAAAGAATGAGACTTTACCGTATATATACACTGAGACATAGTCTTCGAAGTGCCAAAATTTGCCCAAACATTTGTATATCTTATAGCACTGAATGTATATTTTATTACACACTATTGTACCCGTGTGAAGTCGGAGCGCTTGGCTAGTATTATTAAGATATAATCAAGAGCTTATCTTAACTTATCCATTATGTAAGTTAGGATGGCCTGCAGGTCAGCCTCTTGGTCACACGCAAGTGAAAGGAACTACTGATATTTCGTAAGTATAGAATTTCTGAGCATTCTGAAAATCTAGGCTCGGTTTATCCGGGGTCAATGAACTATTATTATTACATAATAAATATGGTATGTATTTTATGTGAATTCATTTGAGTTTATACCTACATATGCTAAGCAAATTATTTGACATATGTTAGTTTCCTAGAGATGATTTCCTTTCCAACACGAGTTGATCTACAAACTAACCACACGAAATATTATTAAGTAAGTAGGTAGATGAACCTGCTTTTTTGAGGTCTCTAAATAATCTATATCAATTCCTCTACATTTTATATATCAATAACCCTTTTTCACTCCACGGAGCGTAAACTATCCTATTTATTATTATTACAATACAATACAAATTTACTTTTTTCTACAATGAAATACGAGAACTTAATGGAAATACAGAGATAAGTTATAAAAAGGTTTTATTGCTTAAAAAGGACAATTCCATTCAGACAACATGTAATAATTACATATTAAAAATATTAGGATAATTTTTTATCATTATTAAAATGAATAACATACCAATTTAAGCGATTTATGGTTAATGCATTTTGCACTTTGTAATTCGTAGCAATAGTTTTAGTAATAAATTTATTTTAACATAGGTAGACCCACAGGCAAATGGGCCACCTAATGGTAAGGGATTATAACCTATGGCGCTAAAACTAACTATTCCTTAAATTGCCAATGCGTCACCAACCTTGGGAACTATAATGTTATGTTTTTTTTTATGTTATAGGGGGCAAACGAGTAGGAGGCTCACCTGATGGAAAGTGATTACCACCGCCCATGGACATCTGCAATACTAATGTGGCTTGCAGGTGTCGGCCTTAAGGAATGAGTACGCTCTTTTATAGAAGGTTCCCAAGTCGTATCGGTTCGGAAAAACCGCCGGCGAAAGCTGGTTCCACATAGTGATTGTACGAGGCAGAAAATGTCTTAAAAATAGCGCTGTTGTGGATTTTCAGACATCTATATGTAACTTTTACCTGTAGTTACACTGGTTCAATAACCCTCAAAACCGGAATACAAATACTATTGCTGCTTAGAGGTAGAATATATGATGATTGGGTAACACCTCCCCAGATGGACTTACACAAAGCACTACCTAGTACGTTACTAGACATTTAAATTTTCACTTGTGGTGCGACTTGTATTAGGACAGCGAGTGAAAAATCGATTTTCGATTTGATCGATCGAATTTTTGTATATAATCGGTTATATAGTACGAGATAAAGTCTTTCGGTATACCGATACGAATTCAGAACGTGCTAATTAATAACAGACAAATTAATTCACCTCATTTTTATTGAAAATGATTCGTAAATTTCGGACGACATTTTTAATATTTTTTTAAGTTCAAATTAACGCCTATGCACTTCATAAGAATTACTGATTCCTTGATTAACGTAAGGTACGTTATACTGTACACAGGTATTATACTAAAAGTGATATTATATTATACTCTTTTACACTCGGAGTAAAAACGTCAGCTGCTCCGTTAGAGGGCATTATTTTAATTCAAGTTGTAAAATCATACCTTTTAAATTTATTGAATACCATTTCTACGGTTACAAGTTCTTTGTATGCTTTCATTTTAAGACAATAAACAGACTTCAAAGTGGGACCGACATCCATAACAGATACGACATTAATTAAATTGTCTAATTTAAGTAAGTGGAACAATATCTTAATTATTTCACTACCATCTTAGAAATATACCTTAAACCGAAAATGCCTAATATAGGAATCGGTATAAAGTACAACGACGATCAGTAATACTATATAGATTAAAGGATGTTTTTTGGCTAAGAGCTCTGATTTTGAATAGAAGAAGGTTTCGAGCTTAGTCTAACACGCCCCTATGTGGGTTGGTGTAACACCTGGCAGGCTAACTTCCGACTCATACAGGTTTCCTCGATATGTTATTCTTTACCACGACGAGATTAATTGGATCATGTTGTAAGAATTTTTTTTTTTATGATATCGGTAGGCGGACGAGCAAATGGGCCACCTGATGGTTAGTGGTCACCACCGCCCATAGACAATGGCGTTGTAAGAAATTTTAACCATTCCTTACATTACCAATGCGCCACCAACCTTGAGAACTAAGATGTTACGTCCCTTGTGCCTGTAGTTACACTGGCTCACTCACCCTTCAAACCGGAACACAACAATACTGAGTACTGCTATTTGGCGGTAGAATATCTGATGAGTGGGTGGTACCTACTCAGACGGGCTTATCCTACAAATAAAAGTTATTCAATATTTAAAAAATAAGATCAACAGTTTGAATTATGAAATTGAAAAAACTGTAATGGAATATCTATAAAATTGAAAGTTGGAATATTGCACCACGGTCCCATTATAAGGATAACATAAGCACTTGATCATTCAGTGCTGCTGGAATTCGCAATCATCGGTTAAGATTCACGTATTCTAATCACTGGACCATCTCGACTTAACGGGGTTAAAAAATAAATACCAAAAAAGTTTTTAATTTTCTTTAATAATTATTCTTCATATTCCGTATTAAAATTTGATGCTTCAAAGACACTATTAAAATTATTTTGCAAATATGTTTATGATATTCAAAATGAATTGGCGATAAAATTAATTAAAATCTATTTTATTTTATCACCTCTATAATAATGAGTAATAATAAAAACAATTTACTACGAAGTACATCGTAATGTCAATGATCTTTGACATTTCAATGACATTTCATCTGTCATATTATTTATGACGTTTATATCTGTCAATTTTATATTTATTACATATACGCTTACTTATTTTTAATTAAAAAATCACAACTAAAACATCATCTGTATTCGGATTTGCTAAACCTTGTTTATTTCAAGTGAATTAATTGGTGTGCACCTTAAAATGGCCTCAACTGTACTCGTCTACATTCACCGCCCAGTAATGCGTTAACATTTGATTTTATCCATGAATTGCAAAATAATAGCGTCTCTCTCTTCAATATATTCAAATACGATTTGCTAGAATGAGATGGAACACAACCCTATTGCAACCTGCATCTGATGTGCTTTCGAGATATAAGGTAATTGTGGGACAAAACGGCTATTTATTTAGGTAAAGGCAGTTAAACTACCTCTGATTGACATCTGTCTCGCTCGAATGGCAATAAATTAATGCCGTTTCTAATGCATTTAAGCATCTGACGCAAATACGATTGTATTTAACAATTTATTTCCAAATTTAAAATCCATTTTTACATGATTCGAAAAACTAAGATTAAACTTATACCATTTGAAGGAGATGATAGGAGATAAGGATTAGGACATGATGACCAATGGAGGTCTGGTATCTTCACCAGATATTGCTTTTGATTATAAGGGCTTCGATCTCTCTTTGGAACTAGACCCGAAGAAGCTTGGATTATAAATGCAGCGCGTCCAACAGACGAACTGGTTCAAACCACTTCGTCTGTTGTAGCAGTCAACTGCTATCGTTAATCGCGATCATAACCTAATTATTTTAACCGATGTGTCGATAGAATTGCACCTGTCGTAGTCACGACCAGACTTCCAATCAGCTGCAGCAATATATTCAATGTCTGATAATTAAATTAAATGATTCCTCACGCACTTGCTTGAGAGTGTGATTCCAATATATATATTTACATACCATACATACTTAAAACAATGTCAAATGATAAATTTTTCTATTAACTCTTCAAATTAATTAATCACTTAAGCATATTCATACAAAGATATAAAAAATGGACGTAATAAGCCTAAAATTTCTCACTTCTGGAGAGAATTATTACTCATTATTATAGAGGTGATAAAATAAAATAGATTTTATTTAATTTCATCACAATTTCATTTTGATGATCAAAAACGTATTTGTATTTTAATTTTGCCTTTGAATCATCAAAACATTTCAATAGTTAGTATTATTAAAACTTAATTTTAAATATATGAGAAATCTCAAGACAACGGAACTGATTCCACCCAAATACTTCCATCTAGCAACTGTTACATGTGGTAGAATTCCATTCGACATAAGGGTAATTTATCCTTCACACACAGCCGAGATGGCTCAGTGGTTAGAACGCGTGCATCTTAACCGATGATTTCGGGTTCAAACCCAGGCAGGCACCACTGAAATTTCATGTGCTTAATTTGTGTTTATAATTCATCTCGTGCTCGGCGGTGAAGAAAAACATCGTGAGGCAACCTGCATGTGTCTAATTTCAACGAAATTCTGCCACATGTGTATTCCGCCAACCCGCATTGGAGCAACGTGGTGGAAGATGCTCCAAACCTTCTCCTCAAAGGGAGAGGAAGCCTTTATCCCAGCAGTGGGACATTTACAGGCTGCTAATGCTAAAAAAAAATCCTTCACCACCAAGCACGAAATGATTACTTCCATGAAAACTTAGTAGCGCGATAGGATTGTAACTCGTGATCATATCATAGTAAGCATCAACTCTATCCACTGGGTCTTCTCGGTTGTCCATCTTTAAATCAGCGACTGACATTTAAGTTACATCATGAGCCAATTTAAAGTAAAAACATAATTTTAACATTTCAAACGTACTTTGTGTGACCCAGTAAAAGATTTTCCATCACTCGAAACACAGCATCATCCTCATTCATCAAACACGGAGATGCTGTTCCCAACTTTCGCCATTGACCTACAAACATCGAATAGAACAGATGGACTGAAAATGAGTATGCTCAAAATGTATTCTGCAGTTTATTGCTATGTTAATAAAGCGTAAAATCGGTAAGCCAAAAAAATATTGTACTAAATTTCTTGTCTGGCATACGGTTTTTATTGATTATTCAACTCTATTCGACCTCTATTAAGTAGCAACCTCCCTTATTATCCCTTTTCTTTGGATTTTATTACTTATGCCCAGCACAGGCGTAATCTAAAACAAATAGGAGAAAGAAATAACAGCTGCCGGCTTCTTTACAACGGACATTGACCTTAATTATAAAACAAAATATTATTTACATTTATGATTAAAGACAAATTATGTTACAGAACGCTATGCTCCACTTTTCGTTACTTATAATGAATCTGTCAAATTAAAAGTACATATTTAATAGGTAACACGTCTTATGATATATCGGTTTGAGGTGAGGCTTAACTAAACTGTATTCATACTTTAAATATGTTTTTAATCTAAAAGCAAGATACTCCTCTCGTGAGTATACTTACGGTAGCGTCACAATATATTTACAACATCATGTATATAGTTAAGAAAATTAGCGGCCTGTAAATCCCACTGCTAGGCTAAGGCTTCCTCTTCCTTATGAAGAGGAATGCAGGGATACACATGTGGCATAATTTCATTGAATTTAGATTAGCGCTTGGTTCCTCACGATGTTTTTCTTCACCGCCATGCACGAGATGAATTATAAACACAAATTAAGCACATGAAATTCAGTGGTGGTTTGAACCCGCAGTCATCGGTTAAGATCGCGTTCTAACCACTGGTCCATCTCGGCTATACAATTGCACATCATGTATAAACAGAACAAAATCGATGATATTGATAGAAATAGTAACACAAATTGCAATTAATTCAAAAAAACAAGTGAAGTAAGGATACAACTACTAACATCAAGTTTTCAACTTCGCAAATTCAATACATCATTTCCTTGGCGTGGTATTCGTTTCGTTTCACGGTAGAATAAAATCCCGCAGATCATTTTACTTTAGCAATGAATTTTCAAGCTCATTTTTGAAATATACTTATTAGCAAATAAGTCATATTATATATTACTTTCACCTTGGAATTAGAAATTGTTGAATTCCGTACAGCTGAAGCAAAAACGATCAAAAACGAAACAAAATATTTGTATCTAATTTTAAATTATGGCTTTAACGAATTTGCAATTGAAACACTCGGACCTTGGGGTAGTGCAACAACCATCATTAAGAATAAAACACCTCGCCTTATTGCTTCCACTGATGACAGGAGGGCTGGGTCACTTTTCGCCCAAAGGATCGGAATTGCGATTCAACGATGAAATGCTGCTAGCATTCTTGCCAATTTTCCACGCGGTCGTGATTTTTTAAATTACTATTTTAAATTTCTATTTGTACATAAGTAACGCCTTTATGTAAATAAATATTAAAAAACAAAAAAAAAACAGTACCAATGCATATAGAAAATGCAGTATAAGATATAATAAACTAAAAAAATAATTAAACGCACAAAAATTTACATTCTATTTTTAAATAATAACCTTTTTAAATTATACACAACCAATTAAAAATGTCTAAGTGACTCTGGACTGTGAAATGATTAACGTACGATTTTTTTTAGCATTTAAAATACACTGTATTACTTTGTATTCCCCAATCGCTTTATCTAAATAATATATTCTAGAAATAGCCTCATAAATAATGACTAAGACGGATAATTAAGCTTTTGATCTTACGCCGACCTCTTATTACTAAAGTATCCAAGCCCTAACATTACACAGATTCTATAGTTGATGAAAACACGTAAATGGATAAATTCTAAAAAGCATTACTAGCTGACTAAATGACTCAGTAATACATTAAAATTAAGTAAATTAAAATAAACAATACTAACATTTATAAATTTTATAAAAAAACACCTAATTCAAACAAAGAACTTTTTTTTTTAATCAATTTATTGTACTTATAATGGACAACCTTGTTCTTTTTAAATACATACTTAAAATTAAAAAAAAAAGGTTCGAATTCTTCGTTATCTGTAACATCACTAAGGTGCACAGCGTACATTTACGTAAGATCAAAAACAATTCTGACCTATTTCATTACATTGTCTATGTATTACAATAGATTATAGATAAGGTAAGAATTGTATTTAAGCATTTGCCCATTACTATTACAAAATCGAAGGCTAAAAATATAGATACTAATAAATTAGAACTTGACCGGTAACTAATTTCGTTAATAATCGCATTTTGATAAGCAAGCGGTGGGAAAAGGTCGAATTAGGTGCAGTTAGCATACATTCACTTTAATGCGATACGAAAGTAATCCTTATGCCCTTTTCAATACGGATTATATGTATATTTCATTTTATAGTAGTAAATACGAGCTGTCATTGCAATGCCTAAGTTATTTAAGAGATTAAACGTAAATATACATTAAACAGTAACTATCGTTTTAAATGAACCTTCGAGAAATAAGGCCCCAATGTGGAGGGGCCCCCTAGATATAAACAATCAAATGATCTATCAACTAGTATATTCTTTAAGCAAAAAAAAACTTATTTTATACGTCATGTATCTACGTAAGCATTATTATAACTTGCATTAAAAAATAAATTACTTAATGGCACTTTAAGTAATATCTTATTTTATTCAAGGCCCTCTAGTTTCGAGGGGCCTTAGATATTTTCAATGACTAATGGGGGCCTACGATTGTATACAGCACTAATAACAAGCATATTGATTAAGCAAGAAACTCATTGGCTAATAATTCACACCTATCTTCATCTCGCACGGAAGTGTATTTCATAATTTGACTAGTACACGCCTCGACTCCGCCCACGTTATTTCGAGGCAATTAAACCCATTTTGACGAACGGTATTTATCACAATTGCATGCATCTTTGAACACGAGAAATTAAAATTAATTTATGATACTACGGTTTATTAAACGAGTTCTTGCAATTAATATATGTTTCTAAACACAATTTCGACTGTCCTTATGATATATATTTTCGTTTTAGAGATTATAAAAGTATATTACAAAAGTCGATTTCGCCTTCCATCCTTACAGCTTCGACGTTCTGGGTTTTAAATATACGGCACGCCCTAAAACTATGACACGTTCTAGGCGCCTCGTATGTTCTAGTCCAGACAGTCTTGAGAGAGACTGCAGTTAGAACTCGGAACGACCACAAGCTTCCATACGCACTTGCAAGTGGGGGGGGGATGTCACTTTTTCTTCCTATAAAAAAAATCAACGCTGTCACAAGTGGAGCACACAATGATCAGTAACTTCGCCACTGCATGCTAGAAACAGCCATCCAGTTAACACTCGTCCTGAGTACCTGGTTCCTGATACCTTTCTGAAGGTATACCAAAAAAATTATAGAAAACGCATGTACAACTCTAATGATCTCAGTGTTATTTGGACTGCTACGTATTATAAAAAGCTTGCCATTAAACCATCTTGAAGTAATTTTATCAATTTTTCATGGAGTTTAGTTCTTGTTTAAAATAAAAAAACAGATATATTTATTAAATAAATAACTAATCATCGTAACGTTCTCAAGATATATGACACAAAAGAAATGCTATACGGCTATACAGATACATATACCTACTTCAACTATAATACAGCTTAAATAAAGTATATCAATATAAGCTGGTAAGTAGATATTAATACTATAGAGATAATTTTTTTTTTTTGGTAAGTCGTCACTGTCCATAGACATTGGTGCAAGAAATAATAATCAAGCCTTACATCACACCAATGCGCCACCAACCTCGGGAGCTAAGAAGTTATGTCCCTCGTGATAGCTTGTGATAATTGTTTTGATGAATTAATTGAAAGCAAATTAATACTTAGCAAGAAAAGGTCTTATATTTCAGTATTTAGGCTACAATTAACACAATTAATGAGCCAAAACACAGTTGTTTAAATGCGCGAAATTTAAATTATGATTTTAACATGCTTGTTTGTACGTAGGTAATCTCCGGAACTAATGATAGGAAAAAACATCGGTTAAAAAGATCCTATTCCTAATATCTCTATTAATATTCTAGCTGTGCCCGCGACTTCGCGTTTTAATTTAACGATAAAAAAAACTTAAAATAACTTTATTATTATTTTACATATAATTCTAAAATAAAATTTGCCTAAGTTACTCCTTATTATATCAGCTATCTGCCATTGAACTTCCCATCAAAATCGGTCAAGCCGTTCCAGCGATTAACCGTAACAAACAAACAGACGAACACACAAAAACTGTAAAAAAAATTATTTTGGTATATGTGCCGTGTATATGCATAAAATAAAAAGTGGTTATTTTAATATTACAAACAGAAACTCCTATTTTATTTTATGTAACATATTGTATCCGTGCGAAGCCGGGGCGGGTCGCTTTTATTAATAAAATATAGGCTCAATATGTCAATAATTAAAAACATATGGGGTTTAATTAAGTAAAATATTAACTTTTGCGGTGAGTTATTTTATAAAGTATCCATTCAATTGACTCCTCATTACCCAGTTCTCGACTTGACAGAATAATGGGAGACCACGCATTCAATTCGAAATTGACCGATTAAAATTACCTTCTTAAAAAAAAAAACATTTTTAATAAGACCGATCAAAGAATACCGCCGTTTATTAAAATACTAGTGGAAACTTCACGAATTCGTTATCATTCTTTGGTGATTTTTTTTTAATGAGTAATTATTGAGAATTGTAATTATTGAATTATAAAAGAACGTGAGCGTCTTAACCGATGTTTAAGGGTTTAAACACAGGCAAGCACCACTGAATTTGTGTTTAAAGTTCATCTAGTGCCCGGCGGTAAAGGAAAACATCTTGAGGAACCCAACATATGTCTAATTTCAAAGAAATTCTGACACATGTGTATCCACCATCCCGTATTAAAGCAGCGTGATGGAATAAGCTCCAAACCTTTTGCTTAGAGAGAGAAGAGGCTAAGAACTAGCAGTGAGACATTGACAGGCTGTTACTTTTACAAATAAAAAATGTGGTCATATACAAAGACAAGCTATCAGCACTGGATACATTCAACACACACAGCGTACAAGTATGTACAAAACACATGAAGAACCTCTTTACTTTTCCAGTTAACTTCCTGGCTATTACCTCTCCGGGACTAAGAAAAAGTCCACATACGTTATTACCAACTCAAAACTCAAAGTAAAACATACGGAAATATCAGAAGGGATATGTAATATCAATTACAATAATAATTATATTAAAAGGATATAAGCATCAAATTAGCCCATCACTGTTAGTCAGTTTTCAACATTTTCACGAGTGAGATACGAAGTGAGTTCTTGACCCCGGGGCTTGACTTACTTCAAATGTAAAGCATAATGGTTGTTTTTGTTATTTTTTTTTACCTACAGTGTTTTACGTCTGTGCTTTTTTGAGTTTCCTTGTTACATTTAAAACCTATATTATATAGTTTAAAACCTTCTTCGAACGGCGCTGCATTTCTGTGGTATAAATTTAAATATTTTTTTTTAGTAGTTATTTCAGTTAACCAAACCAAAAGAAACAACCTCTCCTCATTTATTAATATAGAATTTAAGTGTATTTAATTATTTTTAAATTTAATTCTTCTTTTGTACAATTTTATAATTTTTAATTAAAATTTACAATTATGTTGCCAGTATTTCCGCTCGTGACAATACATTTATGACAATCTGACTTCTGTATCATAGCATAGTTAGGGATGTGTGTATAACAGATAAAACAAGACGATCACGTCACTACATTCCGGTTAATCTCCGGCAGATAATAACATGTGGTCACTAAATCTATTAGCACTGGCCATTATTGTATACATATAGTTATATATAGTACATAAGGATAGTAGAAATAAAGTATCTAGAAGAAAATATAGTTTCGTTTGTTTCGTGTAGGAAAATTTTATCAAGAGTAGCAATCATTTGAATTACATGCTTTCTTGAAATTATTAATAATAATGTTGTAAAAAAAAGTTTGATAATAATTTACTGCTGATAAATTTGACGTTATTAATTTAAACAACATAAAATATTACAGATTTTCATCTGGCTAATGCAAGTTTCCTCACGATGATTCCTTCACCGTATTATAAACACCAAACAAGAAAATGAAACTTCATTGATTAAACGCGTAATATTCTATTAAGACTCACGTAATCTAACCTCTGGATCATCTTGGCTTGTGTGTCATAATCTTTCTTGTCTATCAATAAGCACAGCTAAAACTATTAAACAAATTAAAAATTGTTTTAAAAGATAATCTCGCTAAGGGACGGTCTCTATCCGGAAATTTTGTATATAAAGACATTGTCTAGTGGCGATGTGAGCTTACAACATTATATAAACAAATAGAAATCAGAAATGGTAACGGCTTTATTAAACAAAAATATAACAAGGTAAGGTAAATCTACAGGTAACAATTTATTTTATTAACTGAATGTAATCAACGCGATATTAAAACGTACGTCTGCTCTGAGCGCTGTCCAAGCCTACTTCATCGCTCGTTTTTATAGACTACCTTCTTCGTTGTCTATGGTGAAGGGTTTTTTTTTGCTGGAAAAATGTTGAAGGGATTCGGTAACACTAATAAATACTATAATACTATACTATACTATATATAATAATATTCGAATAACAACCTACTTAAATTATTTTGTTTTTATAAAATGTAATGGCAAGTGATTAAACTTTAAACTTTTTATCACTTGCCTAACTAGTTTTATAATACAAATTAAAAAAAAAAAAGAGGAACGGCGGGATACTTGAGAAATTGGCGGGAAATGGGTACGCGGTAGCATATTTCTCATAATCAAGAATCCGATAATCGATTCCGTGCAATATAATTAAAATTATAAGAATACTCAAGGTTTATTAAAAATAAGTCATAGTTAGAAACAAATTGTTTAATTTTTTGGAGTGCAGGTTACAATACATACAGAGATACATGTGTGTGTTTAATAATATACACTCAATAATAAAAACATATAATAGAACTTTGAACACAAACTGTATTGTAATGTTCTCGGTTGAGTCAGCGTAATTACAAATACAAGTATACCTTCAAACTCA
This sequence comes from Vanessa atalanta, assembly GCF_905147765.1. Taxonomy (NCBI): domain Eukaryota; kingdom Metazoa; phylum Arthropoda; class Insecta; order Lepidoptera; family Nymphalidae; genus Vanessa; species Vanessa atalanta. The sequence continues at coordinate 3,982,091 of NC_061895.1, forward strand.
TGGTATTCGTAATGACAATAATGTACAATATACAATGCTGGTCCACGGGTAGAAGTGACAACATTCTAAAAGGGAGTACAATGGTTTGACTGATTTCTCACTGAGCATAAAGTTTCATAGCGAACTAACTATTTATTATTTGATTTCATTTAATTTAAACTAATTATTATATATAGTCGTCAGACGTTAGCCATAAAAAATATACTGAGTCCTTGATACATAAAAAAAACATCACATTCGATTCAGTGGTTTGGAAGTGAAAGATCGATAGAAAGATAGACAGACAGAGTTACTTCCGCATTTATACAATAAATTTATATACGTAGATTAATTTAGATAAGATTCTTAACAGAAATAATCATACATTATACGTTTCTAACAGTACTTAAAAATAACGCATGTTTAAAACATAGATTAAATACTAGAATTAAAAAAAAAATGCTAACAAGGAACCAAAACGAAGAACGTTAAGTGATAACTTGTACCTAAGACCCACTTATATGTCACTTTATATATTCCTTGATTAAACCTTTATAAAATTGTTACTTCAAGGAAATCGACCCAATCAGTTTCAAAACATTCAAATGAAAAACAATTTTATTCCCTTGTAAGAAAGTCTAAAATGAATTGTTAAACGATTTCGAGTTATTCAAGCAAAAATGTACCTTATGTGCCACGTTATTAAAATGTAAATTGCTTGGTATTTATAGAACATATTGTAGGTAATCGGTTGGAATCAGTATAGGAGCGGCAGGTCATTGTGTCAATCAATTCCTAGGTAGAATTGTGGAAACGACCTAGGTATTATCTGATCGATGGCTAAAAACCTTAATTATACTAATTCCTGCCTGATTTAATATTAGATGGAGAATATTTAATGATGTTTTCGACCAAAGATAATAAAACACGCTGGTGAGTTTAATTAAAAATAATGTTTGTACCTTGCAACATTTTAAATTGAATTACATTCTTTTTTCAAATTTGTTTACAAGAAATATATTTTAACGAATATCAAAGCATTCAAAATTAAATAAGGTTCTACATTTAAAATTAGAGCACATTTACGTTCATATTTTAAAATAGCAATACTAATAACGTACCTATAATATATAAATAATGTCCTTTTTGAGAAAATTATCAATACGACATGTCGAGAATCTTCTACAGCTGACATTTCAAATTGTCATGGTGGAATGCCATGCCTCTGAACTGTGTAACGACCTACTTATATTTAAATACCATAGTAACAAATAAAATTTATTAACAATTTTTATTTTTCTCATTTAAAGTGATAAAACTTTGTTTCAGAAGTGGTTGAGAAGCCCATCCCACTTGGGTACCACCTACTCATCAATTATTTAAGCACCGGAATACTTTGTATTTCTGTATTCCAGGATAAAGAGTAATTGAGCTATTACTTAGGTCCTACATTGTAGGTACTTTAAGTGTTTCGGCGGAACCGAATGCTTACTATTTACAGGCCCTTTTACCTGAAAAAGAAATTTAGAACACACGAGTATTCCTGTATAATTTATTATGAGAGTTAAGCAAATTAATTAATCTACTTTCTGATATCTATCCTAAATAATACTACGACAATAATAATTTCCATTTATGAAAAATTAATTTTGAAACTTTTACTAGCATCGGTTTCGACAATAGCCGAAACAAATATTTATTAATTTGCCCCTTCATATATATTTCATAATCGGCCCCATTGCCAATAGGTTGCCAGTGAGAATAGGGCCACTTGTTATAATTTAAGCCAAACCTGTAGTTTTCTCTGATATCTTTATATATATTTATATTAAGTTATCGCACTGCAATTAAAAATATATTTTAATCCAATTCATATCAAAGAGATGTCGTACCGTGCACTTACATTGTAATTGTACATTTTATAACTCAAAATATCCGCACGAAATTTGTCTCCTGTATAAACTTAATCCTTAATACAGGATGTTCAGCCACCATTTTGTTTATGAATCTTTTTTTTTTTAAACAAAAAGTAAATTATCCCATAAACTATCTGTAGACAAAAAATAATGTCAATCCAATATTCCGTCGACGCAAGTAACAAAAAATATATTAAAAACTTATATAATGTTGTTGTAGCATAAAAATACATTGTATTATTTTTCTATATGGCTAAATAAATAGGCTAAGCACTACACTTCGGGACTTAGTCATTGAAAATAAAAACATATTTATTTATGTATCTGTAATTTTGATTGTAGGGTAAAGCTATAATAAATTCGTTAGATGAATTAACGATTAAGAAGTGCAGCCCTTAAAATCAACGCTATTGTAATTTCAGTAGTTCGAAATGGCAAAATAAAATTATGTTGTACAATGATGTTTCAATCTCTCTCTATATTCTTTTTTTTTTTAGCATTAGCAGCCCGTAAATGTCCCACTGCTGGGATAAAGGCCTCCTCTCCCATTGAGGAGAAGGTTTGGAGCATATTCCACCACGCTGCTCCAATGCGGGTTGGCGGAATAAACATGTGGCAGAATTTCGTTGAAATTAGACACATGCAGGTTTCCTCACGATGTTTTCCTTCACCGCCGAGCACGAGATGAATTATAAACACAAATTAAGCACATGAAATTTCAGTGGTGCCTGTCTGGGTTTGAACCCGAAATCATCGGTTAAGATGCACGCGTTCTAGCCACTGGGCCATCTCGGCTCTATATTCTTACAATGCTCAAACAATCATCCAATTGTTTTCCTTATGACAGCTCAATCACTTTTAAAATAAGAAATAGTGTTACATACCAGTATTAAATGTTATACCATATAAAATAATATTAACTGAAGTTGTACAAATAATTGATCAATTAATTACAAATACAAATAATAATTGGAGATATTTATAATATGTAATAATAACAATAATGTGATATTATTAATGATATAATTTATTATGATATCCTATGACGTAGCACCGTATTGGAGGCTAGGGCTAGTCTCTAACACTATATTCTTTTGTAGTAGGTATCTATATTACGAAACGATCTCCGAATTTGATGTGTCTTGTTTAGGACGTTAGTGAAATACGGGGCTTCGACATAGTCAAATTAGTCGAGGCCAAACATAATTTTAATAACTTTTAATATATATGAAGAATAAATTTTAAACAATGCAATATTTTATTTTAAATAAGGATTAAAACACAACGTACAATTCAATAAGGCTGAAAATGAAATGAAATGTTTTATAGAAATCCGGATTGTAATCAATGAAGTCCACTGAAGCCGGTTCGAGCTGGATAAAACCGGATAGTAAAAATGCACGTGTAACCTGCTTTTTGTAACAGAACAATATGAAAAACTTTATGATTTCAATCCATGGATTATACGAAATAAATTATTTTAATGTACATTTAAAATGTTTCGTTTTAATTATTACGAATATAAACCGAGTTACTATAATGATTATATCTACATAATATGAAACAAAGTCGCTTCCCGCTGTCTGTACGCTTAGTTCTTTTAAACTACGCAACGGATTTTAATGTGGTCTACGTCAATAGACAAAGTTATTCAAGAGGAACGTTTATATGTATAATACATGTATATTAATATTATATTTAAAAAAAAGCCGAGTATTTCAATTACCCCAGCCAAAAAAGAAAAAAAAAATGTTTGTATATATATCAATATAAAAGTTGTAAACCCTTATTAGGCATTAGGCACAATAAGTTATTAAATATTATTATTGGACTAGATATGTCGTTTATATTTTTTTTTTATTAAGAAAAATTTCAACTAAAATAGAAAACATACGAGCATAGCAAGTTCACGAATTCAACTGTTGTATGATTTTAATCTTTTGGTTTTTGTAATAGACTAGTTGCTTCGTGGTTTTACTCGTGTTAAAAGTTACTGCTCTGACCCTATCGACAGTAGCTTGAACGATGAAGTTCATAATTAGGCTATCTGAGGTAAAAATATATGAGTCAATTGAAACAGCCTCTTTAGATATATGAATGAATTTATTACTTTATAGAGTAGAAAAGTAAGCTTGGATAGCTATGTACAAGAGCTAGGTAGGATCCTGCACATCAAGTCACCAGGCCCTCAAGCCTCAATCGATACAAAATTATTTGTACGGTCATAAATATTGAATGCTAAAATTGCTTAAGGATATTTTGGTATGTGGTATAAAGCACGCACACATGGACACACCTGTACACACACACATACCTATAGAAAACAATTGCAAGCATATAATGCTTTGTTTGTGTGCGTGCTCGTGCTTATATTGATATGGTGCGTTTTGCTCCTACGTTCATAATATTAGATTCTATTCATAAAATAGAGGCGGTGCTTATAACAACTGGAATCTCTATTTACAGAAAAGACATAACATAACTTTGAACAAATATTGTACTGGATTGCTTTTCCTGTTCAAGAGAATTTCTAGAAGTTATACTACCACGCTGCTCCTGCTGTGTACAGAATTATATAAGCCAACATCCTTTCCTCGCGACTTTTACCACAGTTACGGTACCATCTGGTACCATCTGGTACCAGTGGGCCATTCTTAGTCTTTGATCTAGTGATGAGCACAAGTAAACCTTATTCAATGATACCGGATTCAAAACTGCAGGGGCACCGCTGTAGGTTCATAATACTGTTTTTTAATAATTCTACCACTTAGTATCTATTATCTAGTATCTACCAAACCGCATCAGAGGAATGTGATGGAATAAAATCCAAACCTTCTCCTCAACAGAAAGTCTTAACCCCAGCTGAGTGAGGTTTACTAATTAATACGTCATCGACTCCCAATGGATAACAACTAGAATATTATTGAAGATATACCAAACAGAACGTGATCTTCAAAACTTTAGGACCTATTGACTTGAAATTATCTTTAAACGGAGTACGGACAGCAGTGATAACTTTGTTTAAATACCCGTATGCACTCGACGACTCAAAAAAAAGCAAAATCAAAATATACTTTATTCAAGTATGCTTTTACAAGCACTTTTCAATCATCATTTAACAAACTATATCGAGTAAAGCTACCACCGGTTTGGAACGTAGATTCTACCGAGAAGAACCGGCAAGAAACTCAGTAGTTACTCTTTTTCAACGACTAGTTATTAATATAAATACCTGCACTATCTATCCTATCTAGTGTCATATAAGGTAGTAAACCCTCTTCTCGGTTGGTCCAATAAAAAATTATAGGGTAATCTGTCGATAAAAACACAAAAGCATCCTTTAGCCTGAAAACTGACAGTCTTTCCAGAGCTGGTTCATATTTGCACAGAAGATCGGGATCGCGGTTCAACAGAGAAACATTGCTAGTATTCTAGCTATCATTTTACACGGTTCTCTGTACAGTTGAAGTTGAGTTCTATGCAAGTTATAACCTATATACCTTAAGACGTACAAGTCTCAAGATTGCAAATCCGTCATTGTTCTAGAATCACGATACGCTACACAGATAGCTTATACGTTTCATAGTCCTGGTTGTTTTGCACTTCACTGCTCTATGTACCTCTCATCATGGAGATAAACCTCAGAGTAGAGAGTAAACGCCTCAATAGTAGTGTGGATACCGCCTATTTATTCTACTGCAATCAATACCCTGTATTGTAACTTGTGAGTGAGTCGGTGTAATAATAAAGGGTACAAATCACCGTCACCGACTGTTGTCCTTCCCACTATGATTAAAAAACTATGTATACAGCGCCGAGATATCCCAGCGGTTACAAGACGTGAAACTTAACTAAAAATCACGGGTTCATATTTGAAGATATTAATTTGTGTTTCTAAGCCATCTCGTGCACAAAGATGGAGAAAAACTTTGCAAGGAAATCGGCACGTGCCATATGTTATTGGATATATATAAGTAATGGATTGTATAACCCATATTGGAGCAGTATGGTGGAATAATCTCGAAATATTCTCTCCAAGGCCGTTTACAGGTCGTTTGCTTCATGAATAATATACAACGAGAATATTTAAAATAAACAATAGTGAGGAGTATTTTAAAACGGCTTAGTGCTGTTAAATTCGTCCTGTGAATGTCGAGTTAATACAGAAACGGACATTTTGTCAAATAGAATAAATCATGCGCACTGTAATCTTGCGTGACATTAATCCGAGAGCGTGTATTTTGCAAGCATGCGAAATATAAGAGACTTATTTTTATAATATTTAAATTTGATATTAGTTCGCATGTTTACAAATTGTAAACATGAGTTCACAAGAAATAAAAAAATAGAACAATATAATATTTATTTTATAATGATATAATTAAAAGTTCCATTTAAACTTTTTGAGGGACATTAAAATTAAGATACCCTTCTAAACAATTTCAATCACGATGACCATTCTTTAGTTGGACAAGCCCTCAGCACAGAGCGTATTAGGTACAGTTCAGGTGTGTGTGCGTTTTCTGTTAACATTTAATTATTAATTCGTAAATTAAACTTTATAAACGACATCACGACGAATTCAGGTGTAAAAGCAACGGCTTTTACGTGCTGTCAACAGATTCCAGCTGCTACTGAAAATTTCTCGAAAGTAACACCAAACAACTTTTTTAATTCTCGACCTGGTTCTTGAACACGTTATCTGCGACATAATAGGCTTATCACTAGAACATAATTCTGTTAACGTTAAGAGCGCAATTAAAGTGCAGTCGCGTTTGTCGACGCATTTTTTAGCATTAGCATTAGCAGCCTGTAAATTTTCCCACTGCTGGGCTAAAGGCCTCCTCTCCCTTTGAGGAGAATGTTTGGAGCATATTCCACCACGCTGCTCCAATGCGGGTTGGCGGAATACACATGTGGCAGAATTTCGTTGAAATTAGACACATGCAGGTTTCCTCACGATGTTTTCCTTCACCGCCGAGCACGAGATGATTTGTGTTTATAACACAAATTAAGCACATGAAAATTCAGTGGTGCCTGTCTGGGTTTGAACCCGAAATCATCGGTTAAGATGTATGCGTTCTAACCACTGGGCCATCTCGGCTCTATGACGACGACGCATATGAGAATTTAAAATATTCTGATAGATTGGTATAATAAATAAATACTCTTGCCTATTATTATAATAAAATCAAAAAAGTTTTTACTCACCTTACACGTAATAACGGAACAATGAGTCGAAGTGGTTTATTGCAGATAGTTTACAGATATAAAAGAAACTAGTATAGAAAACACCTCCTTCGCTTCCGAATATTTTTCTAAAGTAAAAAAATTGTCTGTTGTCTTTTAATTTTGTGTTAAAATACTATAATTAATAGCACTAATAAAAGTCACTATTAATAATTTATTGACTAAAGGATAAAATTAATTTGATTGACAAAATAAGACAAAAGTGATATTTCGTAGTAGGGTTCCATAACCAAAGAGTAAAACGGACCTATTACTAAGAATCCAATGTCCGTCCGTCCGTCTGTCCGTCTATCATCAGGCTGTATCTCATGATCCGTGATAGTTAGACACTTGAAATTTCCACAGATTATGTATTTCTGTTGCCGCTATCACAACAATACTAAAAAACAGAATAAAATAAATATTTAAGGAGGCTACCATACAACAGGCATTATTTTTTTGCCGTTTATTATTTAGATAATGGTACGGAACCGTTCATGCGCGAGTCCAACTCACACTTGGCCATGTTTTTAAATAATGCTATTAAAAATAAATATATTTTGTAATTACTTATAGCAAAAATGTAAAAAAAAAGATATTAAATCACAGTATAAACGCAACCATTTTATAATGGGTTCAGATCCTGATACGTAACCTTCAAATTTATAACTTGTATAAAAACTTTGTTCAAGACCGCCAGCATAGATCTACATCACATTTTCTACCGCCAAACAACAATACTTAGTATTGTTGTGTTCCGGTTTAAAAGGTGAGTGAGTCACTATAAGGGACCTAGCATCTTAGTTTCCAAGGTTGACGGCGCATTGGCGATGCTTGGAATCGTTAATATTTCCTACAGACCATCGGGTGGCCCATTTGCCCGTCAACCTAAATATTAAATAAAACAAAATATCCAAGGGTATGATTACGATTCAAAAGTGCCTAAATTAATAAAATATATTCAATATAATATAAATAATTTATGTGTTGAACAATTGAATATCCTGCTCAGCACAGAAGGGAAACCTCATGAGGACTGGCATATCGGATCCCCGAATGCACTGTTTAACAGCGTGATGGAATAAGTTTCTTATCCGTAATAAAAGACCTTACCTGTAATCTGAAAGGGAATTTAAATCCTGAAGCAAACTTACGTCACATGGTTGTCTACGTAACGTACGCGTACGCGTCAGTGTAAAGAGTTGTCTAAGCTTCTCACAACAATCCAGAATATTTGGTAATGTACCTTTGTCAAATGATTAAAAGGTAGTACATACCCATAGGTAGAGGTTCTTCTGCTCCTGGATTTTACTTATTTTTATTTTTTCCTTGGTAGTAACTAATAATAATACTTGCTTTGTGCAATCTGGTTTGGGTAGCTACCACTCACTCATTACATATTCTAACACCAAACCCCAGTATTGTTGTGTTCCGGTTTGAAGGGCGAATGATTCAGTGCATGAACAGGCACAATGGAAATATCTTAGTTCCTAATGTGAGTGGCACATTGGCGATGTAAGAAACAGTTCATATTCCTTACATTTAAATTTTCAATGTGCGGTGGTGACCATTTACCACAAGTTGGTCATTTGCTCATCCGGCTAACTACAAATAGCATTAAAAAAAAATCTAAAATAATTCGAAAATTCCAATTGAAATAATAAAAAGTCGAATGATATTAAAAATATCGACGCGTTGTGGTAATAGGGTACTTATTTGGCATCTGCGGCCATCTATCAAGTTGGGTTTAACAGTGAAGAATAAGTATTGTTTTATGTTAAAATATTGTTAATCATTTCTAGACAGCTACCAGTTACGAACTGAAACGAAATAATGATTTAATGGATTTTAAAAATAAATATTTCTTTCAGAGGAATATTTCATGATTGTCTTTGTTATTCCGTATTAATTCTCCGAAATGTATACGTGTACGATGATTTTGCTTTCATAATCAAAATATACTTTATTAAACTAGGCTTCAAGAGCCTATTTACAAATATACTATCGTAATTTTACAAATATATTGTAAACTATATCTATTGGTCAAATTTACAATTTTTTCGGAATCTAAATCTCACCAAGAACCAGTAAGAAGAAGAACCACTTTATTTCTAGCCGTTCACCTTAAAAGGGTGTATCTCACTTCTGAAATGTTGGCAACCAACATGTTTTCGAGTTCCAACATTTTGAGTTTCTTGTTACAAAATAGCCCTGCTGTAGAGCTATTCTGTAAGAATAAACTCGAAACTCATCGCAGAACATGAGTGTAAAATGTCAGAATGTAGTATATGACATTGACTGTAATAATTATAAAATTATAGGTTACACGTATCAAAATGGCGTAACACTGTAAGTCAGTTGACAACATTTCACGATAGACAAACGAAGTGAATTCTTAATGCGAGAATGATACGATATAAGTAGCAAAGTAGCAAAAATCCTAAACTTAAAAAATAAGTATCAATGCGCATTCATGATATTGCTTTACTTTTCATCACTGGGACATCACTCGGACATCCCAGTATTGGGAAAAGGCTACCTTTTTTATTAAGAAGATGATTTATGGCATATTCCACCACACTGCTCCAACGTAACGCTCATTTTCTAAGTGACGTCAAGATAACAACATAATTTGAAAATAGAAATGAATAATATTTAACTGAATATATTACCGTACAAACCAACCCTATGTGACGTCGTATTTAATACATCACTGTATAAAAGTAGACAGTAATAAGATGGCGGCTATTTCGTCGCGAACTCATATGAGCATATTTCGAGCTCGGATAATCCGAGTCATTTTATACAAGTTAGCAAGTCACTGTGGCGCGAAGCAGGTAATGGCTTTTGTTACAGGTCTTGTACGGTGACCATAAAATCGTTTTTCTTCGATCTTATAGAACCTTCTTGCACGAAACTTATATCAAAACCATTAGATGACGGTAATTATATGAATTGATTTATTAAATGACGAATTTACAATGTATTCTTCTATAAGCCTTAAACAGATATGGCTCAGAGGTTAAAATGCGTGCATATTTTTTTCATTTGATTCAAAGCCAGACAAATATCACTGAATTTATATGTGCTTAATTTGTGTTTATAATTCATCTTGTGCTCGGTGGTGAAGAAAAACATCGTGGAGAAACCTACATGTATCTAATCTTTAACTATATTGTCACTTGGTGGTAGGACTTTGTGCAAAAACCGCCTGGGTAACACACACTCATCACATATTCAAGACCGCATACCTATCATATATATCATAAACAGTAATTAATTCAGTGAAATTATATACTGTGATATATATTATATCACATAAGAGTTTCGTGGTAGAAGAAGTTCCAAACCTTCCCCTCAAAGAAAGAGAAGGCCACAGCCCACCAGTGAAACATTTACATGCTGTTACTTTACTTTCTTTTTTAAGTAGTCATCGGCCCAGTAGAATAAAGTCTATCAGTGTCAATACCAGCGTCGGCTTCAGCAATTATTCTCAAGACTAGCGAAACGCTTAGGGCATCTAATAGTATACGAGCATTTGAAATCCGATAGGACGGTAAATACGACACGTCTAAAAACTGTTCAGGTGGACTACAGCTTTAAAATAGTCAATGATACAGTACAAGGATTCTAAGATTCCTTGATTTACAGCGCATTCACGAAATCAGAATGGACTACTTCTTGTATTGCCAATTTTTATGGATGAAAGTGACTTACGAAAGTACTTAAGAAATACCTTATCTACATCAGATGTAAGTGTATTTCTTAAAGTATTGTTATATTGTCATAAATGATGGTGCCTCCACAAACAGTTGCTGTCGAAGCAGTTACGTTCAGAATGGGCGATTTGAACACTAACTTCGAGGCTGTTTTTAACCACCGACGCCTCATATTATTTATGCATAGAAGCAGATTTTCTTCTTTAAACTTCTAGTAGTTTTTAACTCCGTCGCATTGTTGCGACACAAAATGGAAAACGTACTGTAAACGGCGCCGAACAAATACTTTCGAGTTTTGTAAATTCTTTTAGAGATACTAAAGGCAGTGGCGAAATTTTAGTTTGAAAAAAATATTTTCTGACGTTTTATTTGTAAAATCGCTATGTATTGTAATGTGTGTAGGTAGCTCAATTAATAAAACAATAAATTTTGGTTCAAAAACTACAACATTTGAACACAACGATCAAACCTAATATTAATTATAAATGCGAACGTTGCTCTGTCTGTCTGTATGTTGCGTTAAATCGATATTAATTATTGTTGACATTACGGTAGACTAGATAAGAGTTTTGAAGATTTATGGCCGAAATTTGAAGCAGCATGATGAAGATGAACAGGTATTTACTGGTACAAATATTTCATTATCGTTAGATTAAGATTCAGGAATTTTTGATTATTTTTTTATTTAGTTTCATAAAATAAATAATTGTGTTGTGTTTTTAATTTATTTAATTTCTATTAATTAAATATTTACTACATTTACATTTTATTATTTTAAATATATTTAAATTATGAATAAATAAATAAATGATGTAATGATGAAAAAAATAAAATATACTTGAATATAAGAAAACAACAAAAACAAAAAGTAAAATATATTTACAAATATAAAAACTTTTTCTTCTAAATTTCGAAATGACATTTGTTTCGTTGAAATTAATTAAGAACTGTATTATAGTCTGTGGGCTCGATGTGGCATGCGCGAAAGTACACTCGTAAACGATAATAACGTAAGTATTTATTACTCTGCTATAAAATTTTGACAGTTACAAGGGACGCTTAATTGGTAACTACAATGTAGCGCTTTACGATGTTGAAACAGGACGAGCTAGGTTAGGTTCGACTAAGTTGTACAGCCCTTAGCCTTCATTTAACTTTTAAATATTCTCGTTGCATTTAAAGCTTACGGCTGCATTTAAATTACATAAAACGTGAGACAATTTATTGACAGCCTTATTGATCCAATGTTTTTAATACTATAACTGCCAACGTCTTAAGTATAAATCTTGAATCGCTCCAATCAAAGGGTTTTCCTGGGAATCTCAGTATTCAGTTAAGAAATTGGTAGTGTTACTTCCCATGCCGTCTGATTCGATTGGATTTGAGTGAAGGAATAGAGAACGTTACAGTTGGGACATTATTATGCCAATACCGAAAATTGATTTACATTATGCACTGTTCATTACAATAAAATAAGTCAAGTTTTTTTTTATTGTAATGCCTAACTAAAAACGTAAACGTAACACCTATAAACGTAAAACTTATACCAAAGTTATGGTGCGTTCGAAATATACGAGATTGACGTGATAATATTTATTATAACAGGATAAATCAAACCGAATAAATCAACGTGGATTATATACTATATATGTTAAAAATATACACTTGATGGTCACAACTGCCCAAAACATTGGTACTGTAAAAAAATAAATCATCCATCATATCATAAATAAGTACACAAAACTTTGGAAACTAAGGTATTATATCCCTTGTAGTCCCTAACACAACTGTGCTAAGTATCCAGATAAGCTTGCACAAGGCCCAACCACAAAAGTAAAATGAAATGAGAGGTGATTATCTCTTATTATTACAGACAGTAATAATCGGCGAAGCAATTGTTTTAAATAACATAACGTATAATTATAGTTCTGCGCGTTAAACTACTGCTTGTTCTCACTGTTGACTCCTTGTATATCCTGTTCGAAGTTCAACCAATTATTTACATTTTTTATTCTCTTATTATTCTTAATTATTACTAAACGATTGAGAAAGATTGAAAAATGTAAATCGCATTAATAAATAAAAATAAAATTAAGAAAAAGGGATCACTAAAATTTATAAAGTTTTTAACGAATAACTAATTAATTATTACGAATTACATTTAGGTACCAGCGATCGTAAGTTTCATGCATAGTACGCTCTACGCAATGCCGCGCACGGCGAGCTCGGGCCCCCCCGACGCGATGACGACGCTTGAAAAATTAAAATATTTGAACTTACATAATACATGTGACGATAATTCGAATGGATAGCACATATGGAAGTCCGATTCCCTCATCAACTATTAATGGGCTGATGTGGTCTAAAACGGCTGATCAGGTCATGGTTACCTTACCATACACTTTCAATATCATTGAAGTGATAGGGAACCAAATTTCGAATCGATATGGACATAAGGTAGTCATTTATCCTTATCAACTATTAAAGAGCTGATGCTCCTCAAAAGGATGAACAGATTTTTATGAAACATGGCTAAGAACACTCGGGATAAAATTATTTATGACACAAAAAACTAAACGAAAATCGTCCGTTAAACTTATATACCCTCCCTTTTTGCGTCGAGGCTCAGAAATAACACGTCTAGATTGTTATCAATTCTAGAAAAGAGTTTATCATGCATCGTATACAAACTATCCGAGTATCCAATACTCAACGTGAACATTGCTGTACATCTTGAAATGGTTTCGTTCACATTTAGCGCTAGACTGGCCTCGTTGAATGCCTGAGTGTCCTACTTTGTTCCCGTATATAAGAACGGCCTTAAATAAAGATACGTGGTTTCTCTATGTATATTCAATTGAGTGTAATACATTATAATGTTATGGATCGGCCACGTGGCATGAGTGACTGAATGATTAAAATATGAGTTTTTAATTGAGGATTGCGGGTTCAAACCCAAGTGTACCAGTAAATTTGCGTTAATTTTTTGGTTGCAGTTCATATCTAACTCAACGGTAAGAAACATCGTGAGGAAACCTGCATGTGAAGATGAAAATCTGCCGCATTGGAGCACCGTGGTGGAATAAGTCCCAAATAAAAGAAGAGCGAGCCCAACCGTGAGATATTTACAAGATGATGTTACAAGGCATACATCAGTGAACATTATAAAAGACTGTTTGAATTTGGAACAAACTATTTATTTATCGTCACAAAAGATCAGGAAGGCAATTTTACAGGCACAGGTGAAACGACATCTCGACATCTTCAATACGACGGGAGACTCATTGACGTCGACGATTTAAGAAATGGTTGAGATGACATTCCGAATAGCCCATACGATTTCATTTGTAATTACTATTTACTCCTAGATTTTTCTCGTTCACGATCATGGTAGTACAAATACCCAAAAAATTAAATTAAATGCTTAAAATTGTTTCCTAAAGTCCAGCAGTTTTTGTTTGTGAAAAATGAGATTATTTCGCGATTATATTTTTATTTACTCGAACCATTTGGACGCAAATCTAAAAAAAAAAAAAAACAAACTATTATATATTGACCTTCAAAATCAAATTTGCAGATATTTTCCCTATTCCGTTCTTGATCAGCAAAAAATTGAAACGTATAATTTTAAATTAATCAAAGGATTTATTTAATATTATATTTCAGAACTTAACCTCAATTTTTTATTAAAAGGAAATATACAACAATCTTTTTCTGGTTTCCAGATGTTTCTATAATATATATCGATGGAATTCTATATTTTTTTTTCAATTACCTATTGCAATAACTTTAAAAGTATTCCTACATTACAACCGACTAGTTCTGTACTGACCTACTTTCTTAATTCCCGCTAAATTATTTTCACTCCTCGCATTACTAACAGCGCTTTTGACCTAATCCAAAAAAAAAACAATATTCATAAGTAAAAATGTGCTCATCCTCATTCCCATTTGACACAGTCGGAAAAACAAGGGTATTGTGGTTGGAGAACATGTTCCATACTGCATCTGTGCTGACCCACTTTCCTAATTCCAGCTAAATTGTAGCCATGAGGCGCCATGTTGCGTTGCTGCCAAAGTATTCAATCCACTAATGAGCATCTAGCTCGTCTATGCTTAGCAAGACATTATTTTCTTAGCAAATATTTCAAGTTTTGACATATCGATTATTTATATTATTAAATTTAATACGTAATTTGTTCAAAACTATAAACAACTAAACAAGGATATTTCAAAATAGTACATCGTGACAAAATTATAATTTATCTGTGCTCATTTTTAAATTAAGAATACGAATATTTGAAAAAAAGAGGTACAACATATACAGGTTTGAGGTTATATATATTCTGACAGTTAACTTTAACTTCCTTTATCTCTAATCTAAAAGTAAGAATAAAACAACCTTAACGCAAATACAAAGAAAACTGTTCGTCGTCTGCTCCCGCCATTTCTAAAGTTTAGCGTTCCACATTCAAATTTGAAGTTTTCTCAGTCGCCATTAGTGGAATCGCGAATACGAACACGTCTTGTGTTCGGAAATTTATATTTAAGGAGATTTCAAAGTTTTAATTACGAATTTAAATAACTCGATAAAAATGTTTTATTACTTATTTGATGAGTCGATTTCATTTTAATCGGTAGGTTTAAGATAAGACACATTTTAATAAACACTATTCGTTAAATATGATTATTATTCGATAGGTCCAAAACTTTACACAAACTATATAAGATTATTTATTGGATTGAACACCATTGATAGCAGGTTTGAAACCAGGATATGCATCAAGCTTGTGGCACATAGCCTTCAAAATTAATATTTAAAAGGAGAGGACGCAATTGCTACGTTGTCGAGCTGATCCTCTAGACAATATAAAAAAAATGACAATCACCACTGACCAAAATATACTACTCGAAATTGACCAATTTGAGTTTATTCCGTCAGTTTCTTTTGTTTTTTGACAGACTAAACTGTCAAATCAACTGATTTTATGTGTGCACCAGTGTTGCACCTCCGTTTCTGAAAATCACGTAAATTTTACTATCATGTTAAATTAATTTAGCTCACAAACATTTGACTTTTCGAGAAATACTCAATGACTTATTGTTATCTCTGCCCGGGAAGAGCTAATGTTCAACAGACTGGGCTGGCAACACCTTGTTTTACCATGCTCAATACATAAATTGTACATGGCAACACCCAGTCATCAGGTTATCTAAAGTATAAATATAATATATAGCATAAAAAAATATTTTCAGCAAAAAATTAAAGAACTAAATGATTATCTGGTCTAAAATAGTATTATTAAGAATTGATAAAATGTACGTTGTCGTCCATTTTCATTAACAACAAATTTGTTTTTTTCTTCATTTCTACGTCATAATTTTAATGGTGGCAATCAATTTCGACTTATAGTAGCAAGAATTATAGCATTGATCCAGCTTGCTGTCGCGCAGTGTAGCTACTGGCATCACAACCTTAGTTTTGATTTAAACGCGAACAAAAGATTCAAGCTTAGACTTTCAGTCCACAAAACGCCATGTAAAGAACGATTTGATTCCAGCTTCATGTAACAGACGTATACTTTAAGTGGTAATCTATATATAACATGAACATCGAACATAGTCGTACATAAAAATGTTCTAGAATTTTCTATTATATATCTATACGATACTAATGAGGAGATGGTATATATCAACGCCTTATTGAAAGAATTACTGAACCAATGATTATAAAACTTACATATATCAGTAGTCCACCAAGTAGGTTACTTTAGATTAATTTAGCTATAGATTCTGACAGAATATTTAGAATTTAATCTAATTTCGCGAGAACAAACCCTGGTGTAAGAACCACCGAGTTTTCTTGTACTTAATGTTTTACGGTGAAGAAGATGTTAGAAAGCCTGTATGCGTCCTTTGATATTATGCAAGACATTTATCCATGAATCCGCATCGCAAGAGCGAAAGCAAATAAGTAATGTGAAACTTTGTGTATAAGAGAAAAACTAACAAGGATTTAGCCCAGGTTAGGGATATTTTAGAAGTATTACTTTTTTCATTATATAATCTACCGATTTATTGTTACGTTACAAGTCTTAACAATTCAACCGATCGTTATAAAATATTGCACGTTGTCATACACAGAAAAGGGCAGGTACCTATCACCAGCCCTCTAATAGGCAGTCGAAGCCGCGAGCATAAACTAGACTTTATATAATTTTACCTTTACCATGTATTTAAAAAAAAATCGACGCGAAATTAAATTATTATGATCATAAAACAAAAGCTCTAATAAAAAATAACTGATTTATATATATTCAAGAGGCTATATGACAATCAAATAGTTATAAATTAATGCTTGCCTTTATTAAAATGAACCACAATCCGGAGATCAGCATAATTATGATATATTATGGCGACTTTAAACGCCTTCGGCTATTAAGAAATAACTTTTACATTAGCTATTAAGTTGTCTATAAATATTATTTTTATAGCTAACCTAACGTGATTCAATTATTAACTTGTATTGTTGCTTGGTTGCGTACCAACAACGACATTTAAATAAATGTTGTTTTTTTGTACGAACATAAATCAAAACATTATTTATTCGAGTACACTCATAAAATCACTTTTGAATCGTCGTGTTGAATTAAATGTTAAGCTACCATCGGTTGAGAAAGTAGACTCTATCGAGAACCGACAAGAAACTCTGTAAACTATAAATAATACGTTTCCTTTAACTTCAAGACGCCGACATAGGCGTATCTATTTTGCAATTAAAAAATTTAATACTATTAGGGATCCCATTAGGATTCAAATCATTTCTGAAAGTTATTCTTGCCTCCTTATGTGGGAAAGTAATGTGGGGTCTCGGCATCAAGGTATCTCGAAGAACACAAGTTGAGCGTTGTGAGGACACATTCTTCTCAGTCTTCTTCGGTGCATTAAGGAGAGGCTTCTCCACGCTCCTGCTCCTCCTTCAGATAGAGAACTGACTCGAAAAAAAAGCAACGCCGTTTTTTAAATATTCACTGCCAAATTCGTCAATGAAGGTCGCCATTAATTATAGTCGGCAGGAAATCCCCAAAGAGTACGATCTATCAAGATATGACGCCATGTCCCAAGGAGCCTATTGTGAAAGAACGTTGTTTTCAATTACAGTATTTCTTTATTTGGTAAATTACTTCGTCAGTTTAACTCACAGGAAAATGAGGCCTCAGACGTTGGAACGAAACTTTATAACCTGTATTTTACTTTTTACTTTAAATAAAAGAGTAAAACGCATGTAAAGAGCTTATAAATTACAACTTCATTGGTTACATCTTTGTTTAAAATGTAAACAACTGCCGTGGTACGTATGTATTACAAAACGATAAAACTGCCAACCTTCATTATCAGATGCTCAATAAACATTAATTTTTAGCACAAAACACGTTTAAAATTAAATTATTTTCATTCATTGGCAATAAACATTTATAAAACGAGTCGATCTAAATCGGCCATTGTTTGGCGCGGCTAATTAAGATGTCGAATATAGAATAAAATATCAATATATCATTTAGCATAACGTTCAATCGCCCACGTCCAAATCTTGAAAAGATCGTTTATATATAACGATTCTTTTTTTAAATTTATTATTTTAAATTATGCTTCGAAGATGTTAAATGTTTATGCCACATGAAACAAAAAGGCTTATTTTAACTATATGTTACTACTATATTTATTTCATCGAGACCTTAAATTAATAATGAAATTTGTCACTTATAATTTAAATTTTTTTGGCAAAAAGAGATCTGTGAGTGCATAGTTTTCCTAATACTTGATAAAGAAAATCCATTTACTTGCAAACGTAATCATTTTTATGTACTGTATTTTTATGCCAGATTATGTCATGTACATAATATTCAACATTGGAATCGTAATATAAACTAAAATAAGAAATAATTAACATATATTGATCTAAGTGATGACGATGTCAAGAATGCAACATTTTGCTTTTGAATCCGAAATCTTCGAAAAATAAATGAATCCTGTTTTTGTCAATGGACACGGTTTGGTTGCATTGTATAAAATTTGTTGCACTTTTACATTCGGCTACATAATATTAAATATAATCGAATCAAGAGACATATCTTCTCCTTTCAAAATAAAACAAAAGTATAAACTGCTTATTAAAGTGCCGCCAATCGATCCGATCAAAAATTTAATTTCCTATAACAGAATAAAGTGATACATGGTCCAAAATGAGTTAAAATCGTAACTAAATCGTGAGTTATAAACAGTAGGCCTAGTAGATATTTAGCGGCAAGCGAGGTGTAATTTTAACGTATCTAATAGGTGCCTTGTATTATAATCGCTCCGGACACCGCGGTCAAGTACCGCTTGCGTTTCCGAACCAACGCACACCTAAGTCCTTGGTATCCAAGAATATTTCAGTTTTATTTTGATTGTTTGTTTAGATATCATAATTATCATTATAAAAAGATTTTGTAAAATGTAATTATATTAATATAATTTTTTAATTTAAATAATATTAGAGAATCGAAACGAAAACACAAAATAGTATCACAATTAGAATTTCTTAATCTGATAACTTTAGAAATGTGTTCAAATCTCTTTAGTGCTAAGATTTTTTTATCATTTTTTTTAAATGTTTTAAGAAGAAAATGATTTGCGTTGGTTGGTCTATGTGTACAACACTGTTTTGCTTGAGTAAGAAATAATAACAGGCACAGGGAACATAAAATATTTGATTCCATGCTTCGCGGTGTAAGAATTTTTTGCTCAACTTGACTTAATGCGTTAAATTTAAAGTACTTTCTTTTTTATCAATTTATGTTATATTCTTCTTAACAAGCACTTAAACTCTGGTGCGTGTATCCGAACACTGATATCGTCAGCAAAATACTTTTTTCCCTCCATTAGGATTAAGATATAGATTAAGGATTAAGCCATTAGACAATATCGGTTCAATTCTGTCTTATGTGTGGCCATACCCTTAAAATATATTGCGGCATTTCACAACAATTTCATACGCCGTGTATAACTAAATACTAAGGGAATGGATCTAAGCTTATTATTGGTAAGTGCAGGTTTCGGGTGCAGCCGCCTCAGGCGTAGGTTGTAATATCTGCTAACCTACAAGTAAACTATGATAATGAGATAGCCATATCCCTGATACTGGAAACCTAACAGTTAAAATGTAACTGGTATGAACATATTACACTATACTTGGTTGGGTATTTGCAAACCCGTCTGGGTACGTACCATCCACAGAACCTTTCTGTCAGTCATACTTAGTATATTTTATAATTTGAAGGACAATTGAGCCAGTGGTCTTCATGCCGAAAGTTATAACATCTTAGTTGACGTTGTATTTGATTATATTAATGATGGCGACCATTCATAATCAGGTGGCTCATATGCCGGTCAGTTCACCAATAAATATATTTATGTCGTGGAAAACCAATAATTTTAATTAAAAGTCGCTGATATGATTGTAGTAGTAACCGGTGACGTCATTTGTTGTTGAAGTCACGTGGTATTGCAGAGTAAGGGGACTGTGTAACGGTCACTTGCGTTTAAGTAACTGATCAGCCCATACCTCCAAGGCGAAACTTTCGGCTTACCTATTTAAAACTAATTTCTAATTCCTAATAAACCTTTGCTACTAAACTACTATTTTTATTACGATTCATCTTGATAGACCCCGTACCACCGATTACCGAAAAGGACAATCGTAGCACTCAGCCATCTCTGCCGCCGTCATATATATATATTAAATTATACACCCTTACTAAAATGGTTTTTTGTAATAAATATATTTTCATCTTATAAGCCCGCCTTTTGTGTCATCGATCATATTATTTCATATTTAGTTAAACTTTTGCTTACCCTCATCAAAGTTATCGAAATTTAAATCTATTGACTGAAAACACCTATAACACAAGCCATGAATTAAACTCATCACATAATAATCCCTGTCTGATTAGATCTACAGGAACAGGGGAACATTTTCCTGGAACCATGTCCGTGCCAAAGAGATTTATAACTACAACGATATGTATTGCATATATTAACATAAATTGTTTCAAAACACCGAGAAGGGTTTATGATTATACAAAAACTCGTAATTCCGGGTTTTATTCGACTGTTCCACAACAATAACCCGTAATCCTCAGTTTAATGAAGGTCTAAGTAATCTACCAATGAAATATACCTCACATTGCATTGTTTGAAAATTTTAGACTTGAGTCACACTAAAATATGTACTTTGTATTAACTGCTGTTCATGCTGGTCATTCTATACTGTTCATCGTTTTATAATCGTGAGATTAACCAGAAAATAGAATATAAGGAACTCAACATAGTTTCAAATTCGAGTTTTTAGTAGTTTTTCGTGACGTTAAATTTTCGTTCATAATTTTTTTTGCACTAATTAGAAAAACGTCATGAAATCTTTGTGGAAGAAATTTGAAGACATGAGGAGTTGTTTATTTTAACACGACCTCCATTCCACTTTAATATAATAAATAAAAAATAAAAATAAAATTATTCTTTCGAAAATAATAATATATAATAATGTAAAAGGAATACTCGTTACGAAACTGAAATGTAGGCATAAGTTGCAACAATGGTATAAAAAATGCAATACAAATTGAATACTCCGAGTTTATAGTTGTTGTTATCTGTGTAATACAAACTTTATAGGAATTCATTGAAGTCGGAAGCGATACAAAACACGCTATTTGCAATTATTAATAGCGTTCATTTAAATATTCGCTGCATACATACTATGAGTAAACTGCAACTGTTTGTAAACATTTTTTCTTATTAAATTTTACTGACTGCATATTCGTCTATTATTAGGTAATATACTTTTTCACTTAAAACAACGAGAGAACTATCTTATTGGTTTAAAGAATAAAAATTTAGATCTTGAGGACCAGATCATAATTCGATGTATTCCCGCTAGAAGGTATATAATAGGGGTGACTATTTTAACCCCCATATGCATCATGCAAAAGTGACCCATTTTTGAGCTATCACGTTTTTTAGCTTTTTTTCAAAAAAAGTCAAAAATGCAACTTCAAAGATTTATTTAAAAAAGAAGTATCAATTTAAATCTATTATTTTTCTTCTGATTTAAAAAAAAAAAGATTAAACACTCGTTATTTATCAATATTAAAACAAAAACTATCGGTCTATATTTAAAAATGCCAGACGGAAAACGATATTATTTCAATATTTTTTTCATCGATTTTCCACAAAAATGCTTTAAAAAAAACCATTATGTAACGTGTGCTGCATATTATTTCAAAAACATTACCGTTTTCTTAGCTCTCCAAAAATATATAACAACTTGTAACTTCTTGCAGAGCAACCGAAATAAAATGACCACAAAGGACGCTGGTGAAAATTCGTACTCAACAATATCTCATGACAATAACAATATCTCATCAATGCAAGATTATTCGCATCAGTTTCCTAATCACCGACTACCATGTATCAGTTTGCTCGAAGTTTGGTCGTGGTAGACTACCGATTCACTTATATTATAAGAGTAAGGGAATATAGAGTGCACGGATATTGTAATATCTCCTGCATAAGTGGCTATTCGTCCTTGAAATTATCCGCTGAGTCTGAAATCGGTCAATATGACATCAATATAAACAATATATCTTTTTACAATTAAATTATGGTCATTGAAATCATTGTGGACCATAACTGTTTTAAGAACAAGGATCGTATTGAAAAACTGTTACATTTATGTTTAAAACAAATATGTAATGGTTTAATTATTTAATTTTTGAAATACATTTGTTTGTTTTAAATTAACAATTTAAAGGAATTTTTTAAGGTAATTTCGAATACAATACGCACGATCAAAGTTTACCCGCTTGCGGTAGGCTTCCCGAAACATTCTCGTATGTAAAAGTTAAAAATACATGGTTATATATTTATTTCCTTTAAATAAACAAATACTCTATATACTATTATTTGTTATATCTCTCTTTTGTTTAGATTTACAACATATTGCCTCTGATACTATGTACCGATTGACATTCTCGAAGAGGTGTTATTTGTTTAGTTTCTGGATTCTGGACTAGTCCCTATATTGATCAGGCAGTTTATTCGTAATGAGATTATCTCTATTATAAATCTTAATTTCTAAGTATCATCCAGATTGTCCGTGGTAGTCACCATGTGCCCCCTTTGATTCGATTGATGAGACGTATATGGCACTGATTCCATATTTTGAACCTAATAGTAAATGTCTAGAATTGAGTATATTGTGTGATATTATTAAGATGTCATGTTCATATACATATTTTGCACTTTCAATGTTACGTGAAATAAGTCTAATAATGAAAATATACAGTACTATTTATACTGAAGGTGTTATGTTCACGTGGTGTATCGCCTTGTGATATTGTCTAAGGCTGATATCTGTATTTTCTCCTCAAATAGTATAATTAACTCATCCGCTCACAATAGCAGCTCCAATCTTGAAATTCGTCATTACAGTGACATTATCACAACACAGCGACTGAATGACCCACTTGCGACGTCACATCAAACACGAAGTGGGACGCTTCGCCTCAGGTGCCGCTTTGACACAATTTGTCACTGATTAAGACCTTTGTTGCTACGTTTAGCTCTTATTTGGTTATGAAATGCTGATTTCGGGTGTAATCTGTGGTTTCTTAGTATTCTAAATATTTGTATAACTGATGACGTAGTAGAAACCTGATGAATTAAACGATCATTAACCCTACGCCTTAGTGAGTAGATGGATCTTAAAGTAGTAGTCCGAAGTCCGTGGGTAGAAGGATAAATGGGCCACCTGGTGGTCATCAAAGCCCGTAAACATCGGTGCCGTAAAAAAACATTCCTTACATCGCCAATGCGCCACCAACTTGTGAACTATGATGTTATACCTCCTGTGCCTGTAGTTCTACTGGCTCGCCTTTCACAACAAAACTAAGTATTACTCAACTCAAACTCAAAACTCAAACTAAAATTCCTTTATTCAATATTGAAGCATTACACTTTCTTATTGATGGTCAAATTAAACACCACCACCGGTTCGGAAAAAGGAACGCCCTGACCTGAGAAGAACCCTGACTTCTTTGAAAAGGTTGAGACGCACTACTCATTCTATTTTGACTGATATCGTTGAGGATCTAAGTTATCATTTCGCAAATTTAGCATGTAACCTACATCGGTGCGGGAATTTATTTAAATTTTATTTTGTATATGTTTTGGCCATGGTTTGTTTAATTGCCCGAAATAAAAGTTATTATTATTTTTATTATAGCATACTATTTCATAACAACTTGATTCAAAGATTATTCTACTTTCTTGAGACCGCAATCATAAAAAATTAAATTAAAAGCGATGCAACGGAAATTCCGTTAAAGCTAAATGGATTACATTAGTGTCTTGCTTCGCTTAAACCGTTTATGTATTATTTCGTTTCTCGTTGATAAATTATGGGGTGGCAAGTAAATGCAGGGTTCAACTGAATTAATTAGTTTCTTTCCCCGGACGGAACTGACGATAGTTCTTGTGATAAGAAGATAAACTGTCTCGTGAAATAAGAAACTTCGCTCCTTTTTCATTTGCTTGCTTAGTTGGATATATAGTTATATACCATTTAAAGATAATTATATATTAATACTAACACCTAACAACATACCTGTTCAAACATATATGTTCAATACATAAGCATTTACCGTAACATAAATATTTGTTTATATATTTAGAGATATTTCCCTTGGTGGTAGGGCTTTGTGCAAGCCCGTCTGGGTAAGTACCACACACTCATCAGATATTGTACCGCCCAAATGCAGTATTTTTGTGTTCCGTTTTTAAGAGTGAGTAAGCTAGTGTAACTACAAGCACAAGGGACATAACATCTCAGTTCCCAGCTTTGGGTAATATTTCTTACAGCTGCATTGTCTATAGGCAGCGATGACCACAACCCATCAGGTGGCACACTTGCTCATCCACCTACCTGTATAAAAATACTTTTAAACGGGTGGTCGTATGAACCGAGATATCGCTAGAACACTACTGACATTTCATGTGTTTATTTTGTGTTTATAATTCGTCTCATGCTCATCGTCATCATTATGGATGAAATTCTGTTACATGTGTATCCATCAACCCGAATTTGAATCAGCTTGGCGGAATAAGCTTTTTCCTCAAGAAGATACAAAGACCAATAGTAGAATATATGCAAAGCTGTTGTGTTCAATAACATCTACTTATTAAAGTAAAGTCGTTATGCTATAAAATATCAAAATATTTTGCTGTGTGCCAAATTGCCATTCGAGCAGTATAGAGTAATGACCGTCACAGGCACAACGGGTATCTTCACGGGTATCGGTATTACAGGCCTATCCTAAATTAAAAAAACTTCCAAGCATGATTAGACCTACAACAAGAATTTCTTGAATTATTTTGTAATTTAAAATTTTATAATGTTATAATGGAATAGTTAATAGCCAAGACTTTGCATTATCCGGTGCAATAAAGATTTTATCTGGCAACATTATTTTAAATACAGCAGTATCACCCATTTCAGTGTTTGGTTATTTACTGTTTTACATTAAAGAAAATGCATTTACATTTTTTTTAGGCTCAACATTGTTCGGCTTCGGCAGTAATATCTATAAATTATAAAAAAATTACCTCGCACAAAGCTTTTGTATTAGCGAAGTATGTCTTTTGTATGTATTGAGTAATTTTTATCAATGACTTTACCAATTACCGTTATGATAACGAGATAAAAACCTTGGTTATTTTAAAATATAATAAGAGTTTTTAAACAGAATATGTCAAAATCACTTGTTCTTGCTAAAAAAGTCAATCAGACTCACAGTTTTGGTGACCTTGTGAGTCAATAAGTGTATAAAACTCTTTTTTGCTATGATCAAACGTGAGTTACGTTTGACAATGAAGGCTAATTTATTTTTCTCATCAGATATATCTCATTTATAGGTAGGTACAATATATTAATATAACAAATAGGACAGCAGATTTGTAGTTCAAATAAAAAAAATAGAAACAATTGTAGTGTCATGCCTAAGCTAAAATATATATTCCTTTAATGAGGTACAGAATCAATTTGCATTATAAACCGACTCACAAGACGTGCCAGCAAGACATGTCATAAAGGACAGCTAGACGCGATTAAATTTTACATCGAGTTCCTAACTTATAAGTAGTATTAAAATTTACGTCCTCGTAAAACTGTTTATTGGTAATTTGTTATTACAGAACATTAATTAAAATATAGCATCAATCAATCGGTTTTATTGGTATTATATTTTATTATTTACATGTTAAAATGTTCGAAAGTTGTCCCTGGAGAGATGGAACGATATGCACCTTTATATCATTTAAGTAAATTTTTATTTATAACGGAGTCGAACAATTAAGCATTTAAATTTTTAAACATCATGTAAATCAATGCAAGTATCACACGAGATTTATACCGCCATGAAGTTATGCAATGATTTTTTAAAAATATTCCTTTTTTTAATTACTTAAAAAGCATAAGTATAATAAAGCACGATCGACACCAATAATGTTCAATCAGTGGGTACACGGCTACTCAGTGACGATGTGAGCTCAGCTAGCCGACTAAAAATAAAACAAAATAAAAATATATTTAACTTTTCTTCAACTGCAAGGCCTCCTCTCCCTTCGAGGAAAAGGTTTTGGATCTTATTTCACCACGCTGCTCCAATACGGGGTAGTGGATTCACATGTGGCAGAATTTCATTGAAATTAGACACATGCGAGTTTCCTTACGATGATTTCCTTCGAGATTAATTAATAAATGAATAGTATCGAATTAATAGGCGCTACTCAATACACCTAGAGTTTCTAGTAGCGCAGGCAAAACTTAGCATATATAATTCGGAATGTATGTTATACAAACTACATATAGCTAATTGTATAGTATAATAATATGAAGTGGATGTATCAGGGCGAGGATCGAGATCGACCGGTAGCTAGAACATATGAAGCTTATGCGAAGGTCTCAGGTTCAAATGCGGGCATGCACCAGTTAGTTTTCACGTGTATCAACTGTGTTTATAAATGTACTCAACTCATGCTTAACAGTGTAGCAAAAGATCCTTGGGTATCCCCCTACGTATCCTTATAGAAGCTATTCTGTTACAAGAAAGTACTAACATACTAAAACGATCTGCAATGAAGTAGGGCGGTGTTACATGTAAACATTATTCTTATTCATCTCTCGTTCAACATATCTTAAACACCCCGACTACAGTTTCGCTGTTCTAAGTTTTTGTGCAAATGTGTACTAATAGACAGGTCACTATGTACTGTAATTTGTAATTAATTTCAATCGTTCGTTTAATGTAGTTTTTCGAAATTAAACATGAAATATCGTTATCGTTGCAGATAGATTTTATAGCAATCAAGTATTAGAAACATTAACAATAGCATTGGTCGAAATAGGCACTTATTATTTCCGAAGTAATTGAAATTTTTTTTTTTTTTTACATTTCAATCGTAATATTTATATTCCATTTTTTAAAAGAACAAACTTACAATAAATATCGCGCACTTTTGAACGACAAAGTTGTATTAATGATACGAAGTTAACGATCATTTAATCCATTCTATAACTGGGAGTGTACCTACTAAATGTTAGAAATATATCAATTAGTAAAAAATACTAAAATTGTCCACGTCTATACATCATTATTTGTTATCTATAATACTGGGTGTGTCCGCAACTTTGTGCGCAATTGAATTTAACATAAAAGTTATTTTGCTACCTAAGTTACTCCTTATTACATCAGCTATCTGCCAGTGAAAGTCCCGACAAAATCGGTCCAGTCGTTCCAGAGAATAGCCGGTGCAAACAGACAAAAATTTAAAAAGATGTTTTTTTTGGAGAAGGATGTTAGTGCAGGGTCTAAACTGGAGGTTTCTGCAATTATAATTAGTTTAATGTAATAAGTGGTTAAATAACACATTAACTTAAATAATGATAATAATACACTGAGAACACCTATTATTATGAACTAAAATTAACTATAAACAAAAGTTAAACGGTTCCTTACTAGCAGCACTTACCTATAACGTAATAAAATTTAAATGTATTCGATATTTAGCGTTCGCCTGCGGTCGCGGCTTTGTAGCAGCGTGCTGGAATAAACTCCATAGGTACCTGCTCTTCAAAGAGAGAGGCGTTTAAAAAAATTATATTTGTAATATATTCACAAAAAGTAAAAAAAAAAAAACAAATTAAACAATCATTGTAATAGTATCAGCAGAATATGGATCCCGATGGAGCTTAATGAATCTATTTAACTTGACTATCCACCGAAACCTAATTAAAAAAACGTTTCTTGCTGGTTTTTCTAGGTAGGATTTATATACTAAACCGGTGATGCCTCACCATATATAAAAAAAAATCCTTACCTTTTGTAAGTTACACCTACACTTGCAAAATTTTGTAGGCTTATTTAGTTCTTAAATACAGTAAGTACATAATGTACGTTTATTTTTCAAAACCATTTTTCCAAGATAAAAAAATTACTGTAAATATTCATTTTATATCGATAAATATAAATGCTGTTTAAAATGATGCCTTTAAATTTTTTTGGTATAATATCAGCCATTTCTGAAAATATTCTATTTCTCGTTCAGAACTAAGTCGATTTAAAAAAAAGCTTGAATTTAATTTAGTTAAAACAACAACCAACCAAAAGTATCTGTTACTTCGAATTTGCCTTAAAAGAAATAAACCAACAAATTATACATATTGAATTAAGCTAATTAATCAGTTAAACTTACAAATCCAAATAAAACACGACACACTTAACAAATTACAAGTCGCGCCAATATCGACCTTAATGTCTGGGCCAGAAAAATAAAATTAATAGCGGTTTAATTCATAGCAATAGGATAAAGGAATCTCCTACATCTATATTTTATATTAAACAAAATCTGCGTCATTATAAAAATAGATTACAATGTCTTTTAGATAAGGCGATACGGGAGAGATTACAGATGCAGGATTAGGGATTATGGAAGTATGAAACGGCTACTTTGGAACTCAGAAGTGCTATTTTAATTTAAGCCACGTGTCGTCTGTGTAAATTTTTTGCAAAAATGCCGCAAAAAAAATGTAACCAAAATAAGATTCGCTTAAAAAGGTGATAAATAAAACTCACGTTTATTTAAATGTATTTAAGTGTATTAGCAACGTTGGTACATGATATTACTGGATAATACTGTCGTGGAAATATCATTTAGACGATCCGACCCGTAACAATAGTGTCGGTTAAGTACAAAACGTATAATCATCAATAAAAACGTGCACTCCCTAATGCTTATAGTAAATACAACTCCATTTATGCCTCTATTACACCTATAAATTCAATAACGGATTAATTTCAATACGTATAGGACACTACTAATAAATATATAAAACGTGAGCATTCATACAGATAGGATTTTTAATTTATTATTATTTTTAATTAAACATTCGACTATTACAATGAATTTAAATTATCTCAAATGTCAACTCACCGTACGTTTACGTTCATTCGTTCAGAAACCACACGAACTCGCATCGCTGCGCTACGTACAGACAATGTAACTATAATTTATATACTATAAAAAGTCACTAACAATATCTAATGCAATGAAACATAAAACAACTCAATGAAAGCATTTACGCAGCTTTTAATATTTCTTAGAAAAACATTCAAAAATCTTAATTCGTAATCGAGTCTCATTCAAACAAATCCTTATTTCTGATAAAGCAGTCACGAATATTATAAATACACAAACCCACGATCATAGGCCCTAATTTTAATCATTCAAAATAATAAAAAAAAAAATATATATATATAAGAAAAATAAGGAAAACGAAAAATAAAAACAAAACAAAATTAAAAAATCATTCTTTAATATTCTGTGTATAATATAGGTAATTTCTTTCTTTATGTAAAAGAGCATATTTTCTATTAAAATCTACTTACAACATATGACAAACTATTTGATTACCACTAAATAATGTCGCAACGACAAATTAAGGATGGGTCGTTAAATAAATTTCAATAATATATTTTTTAAATAAAATATAAATAATCGAGTATTACCGTTCCAACAACTTTATATAAGTCTGTGGTTAACCACAGACAATTATAAAACATTTGAATTGTCGCGTAACACTAAGACCGTGAAGAGTTACGACTTATATACTAGTTGAAAACTTCAAATAATCTTATTAATATCGGGCCAGTAAAAAACTTGATTAACATTTGTAGTATCGTTTAAATGTTTTATGACTTTTTAAGTAGAATAGAGTTTTTTCACATTCGAAGAAAGATGTCTGCTGACGTAAAATGAATCAAAATAGATACTTATTGGTGTCTTAAATATTAATCAAACTTAATGCTGACCGTGAAATATGACAACTGATTAATATCGCAGCAAAAAATGATCTATACAATAATGTATCAGTACATATAAAATTTGACATATACCTAATAATGCCTACAATTGTCTAATATTCTCACAAATGGAAATCATAAATTAAAATATATATATATAAAAACGATTAAATAAAAATCCCTTAAGCCTAAACCGAAATATTGTTAACTGTGAAAATAATATAAAAAAAGTTTCGCTTCATAGAAGCGACGTCGCCCTGGCAAGCAATATTGTATTGGAAAAAACTGTTGTACAATCGCTTAAATGTTTATAATAAAATATTATACAAAACTTACATACACTTAATCATAGACATTCAACATGTACTGCGCGGTCCGTCGACGTATGTATTCGTGCGAGAAAGAGACGGAAGTAATTTATTGCTATCCCTCTCGTTTCTTTAGTATCTAAGACCGCGTAGTGTATGCTCGATGCGTACGCCGTTACTTAAATCATATAATGCACTGAATGAGGGTAGTTTGTACCAGGTTACTCAGTCAACACCGCCATCGCTCGCGGACGTTTTGAAATGCATTATTGTGCATAAAATACTTCGAAAGTGAAACATCACATAACCTTAACCGTCTATATTTTTAAATACAGTATAATATGTTCGATTACAAATAAATAGCTACACTATAACTAATTTCAAATAAAACGGAGGGAAATCATCTAATGAATCGTTTACTTAAACTAAAGCTGCCGACTTCATAATCGAATGATTATATCGAGAGATCAACATCGCTATGAGGGCGAAATTTTGTCCTTTATATGAATACTAACATTCCTTTCGTGAAAAGATTTTGACAAACATTCGAATACAAAGTCTTATATTAAGAGCGTTCTATATTTAAATGTACTTTCGTTTTTTATGAAAGTCAATGTACGCAGCCATATAATTTTAGCCCATATAAAATCGATTCACAAAAGGACAACATGCTAACAAAATCGATTAAATTTTATGAAAAAGATTATTTAATTTATATTTAATTGGATAACTATTCGATTAAACACTTAAATTGTTAAATGATTTAAATAAGGTTTAATTTCCCTTCATACAACAGCCGTGTGTTATTCCATATACATGTAAATTCATAAATAATTCATAAAATTGGGCGAGTCGTTTGAATGAAATAAAACTATTTTGACAGACATTTACCTCTTATTTGATTTGATACCATTAGTTTTAATCAGTTAGAAAATTGTTCGAATATTTATTTATATAGGAAATCAATTCATAAGCACACCGATAAAAAAACCTACAATCCATCTAAATAGTTTTATTTCAATGTACAGTCGATCAAATAAAACGTAGATTTTTCGATAAGTAATAATATCAGCAGATTATTTTGACCAACTGTACACAACATTAAAAAAAAACTCGATGCGTGACAAGTGCATGTCTACAAACCGAATATTAAAGCTTACAAAGACATCCCAATAATACTCTTAACGCTATATATGTATAAGACGGATATTCCTTAAGTATATAAGAGGACAATAGACACCTATATTACAATATTTGAAGGTCCTGGAATGAATACAATATATTACAAAAACTTCGTGTTCTCTTGTAACAGCCCGTCCGTAATAACGACCCTTAGGTACTATTGGGCTAAGTCATCTACTTGTATAATTTAATATATATTGACAATATTCAAATCCTGAATATTAGAAAAGTTAAGAGTTAGCACGTAAAGGTATAAAGTATACGTTGATTTTTAATTTTACGTTATTTTCATACTTTTATCATTAAGAGTACAGTCGGCAAAAACATGAATGATTACATTTCCAAAATAAGGTAAATAATAATGATTACATACATACACACTAAAACGTTTGCTTTATTGTTAAATATGTATAAACAAAATGTTTAGTATGTAAAAGTAAATATTGCCGAATGTACCTTGCAAATTGAACTTCAAGTACAATAATTGCACAATGATAGTGAGCCTCGATTTATTAAGAAAATTTCAATACACGACACCTACGGGAATCCCCTTTTGATATACGTTTTATAATATAATGGCACGACTATATACAGGGGAATTGACTTTATCGATTTTAAAGAAAAACTAATTAAAATAATCGATTTTATAGTTTAAGTGAGTGTTAGGCCACATCAAATAAAAACAAATACAATGGAAGTTTATGATATAAGTTAAAGTGATTATGATTTAAAAAAAAATACGACGTGTTCAAACCAGTGGTCTCCTTGTATTAGATCATTCATATTTATATGTTAGATCCATGAATATTATATTAATGTAATTAAAAAGTTTAAAAAATGTATAAAATTCAACATTTTTACTTGATTACAAAAATATGATAATTATAAAAAAATCATATACAAAATATTAAAAAAAAATACTTTGAACCTGTAATTGTCAACGTTTGATAATATTTAGAATAATCATCAAACTCTATATATCATTGGCGTTAGCCGAAAAAAATATACTTATAAGAGTCAAAACAAAAAGTAATTAATAGACAATACTTTATGGTTTTTTTTTAAACGACAACAACAAGAACGCCGACATACACAAATGTCATAATATGCTCTAAACTAAGTACAAAAAACTTGCAGTTTTAGAGACCAACACACCATCCAAGAGTTTGGAGTTCAATATAAAGCCTGAAGTTATATGTTGTTACTGGAGACCCTGCAAATGGTCCTTACGATGTTCCGAGACCCGACTTGCAGGAATAATAGTGTGAAGTTTAGCGGCTGCTCGGTGGCGGCATTTGAGCTTGGACGCCTTGGAGGTTCATGGGTCGCCCGTTGGGGTTGCCCATACCTAACCCATCTGCGTAGTTAACATCCATGGCTGGTATGTCATCGTTCTGGAAACAGAATATATTATATATATGTTTATTGAGGTTACTTCATTAACTAAATAAAATATATATTAATCAAAATAAGTAGTTACTTAAAAGATATATATTTTTCTTTTTGGTCAAAACAATAACAGACCGTAGCCCAGCCAGAGACACATTAACAGGATGTTATACAGGATTTTAAATTATATATAATTGTTACATAATATATTATATTAATTTTTATATGTTATCATTAATGACTATTAATAAATCGACATAACATTGATTGCAGCTAATATTAAAAATGTATTTATAATGTAAAAATCAGAAAATTATTCATTAATTGGTGCAAATTGTGTAATTTGTGACTTAAGGTATATGTTATAGTTTAAAATAATGCAAGCCACGATTAAAGCATATTGATAATTTATGATTTAACATAATGAACATGAATCTTATTATTACATGAAGTTTCAAAACTGTACATTAGAACAAGATTAAAATATATATATATAAATATATATCCATATCCGTTAATCCTGTCAAACTGAGAACTTTCGAAACTGAGACCTTTAAAAAATATCTGATTTTAGTCTCTACGTGTACTACTGTTACTAATATTAGGAGCCTTATTTTTTATCGTTAGAAACTTACATGCAACTACTAAGATAAATTCGTAATTTAGTATGATCAACGAAATTTATTTTACATTGCACTTTTGTTTTAAGAGACTAATTAAGCATTCTATTAACTTTTCTGAAAAAAAATGGCTCTTCTACCACGTGTACACAATATATTTTTTATCTGTTGAATAAAATGAAAACATGTTTCTCGTATATCGCTCACCTCCCGATGCCGCCGTATGGTGCGGTCCTCGTACCTGGTGCCGCCCGTGGACGCCATGGGGCGGCTCAGCGTGCTGTTGGCGGCGCCCGGCGAGTGCGGAGCGCCCGACATGGGCGTACCCTGACCTGCGCCGCCACAACACAGCCCGTCACACACCGACACACCGACACATCGACACATCGACACGCTCTTACGCTTACGACTCGCATTCTAATATACTACTATAACTGAAGCTACGCATCCTAGATACGAAACTTAGTTCTTGTATTTTTATTTATATTATGTCATTTCTCTCATGGTATGTTGATTTGAATGAATTTATGTTGATATGATATTAAGCTGTGATTCTTTTTACGATTGTTAGTAGTATTTGATAAGCATAAGAGGCAAGCCGCGTGTTTTTTACAAATAGACATGACCACAACATAACAACGTACTTTTTATACAATATATACAAGATGAGAAATTTTCACCTTTTCTTTCTATACATTAATGTTAAGTCATCGTCAGCCAAAATCGTGAAGATATACATACATTTTGTACAATATAATCACAATTAGAGAAAATATTTTACTATACAATATGCATTTCCCATATATCGTGCTCATATAATAATAAAATACTTGCACATAGCAAGCCTTGCAATGAATTATTCGTTTGCACGGATAAAGACTATTGCGGTGTCTTTTTATTGTGATTAATTATTTATGTTATGTAATTAATTCAGGCACAAGCACGGCAAACGCGCACGCATTCGTGCGTGTCCACGCGTGCGCGCCGGCGTGCGCACTGAGCACTGACCGCTGGCGGCGGAGGGCGCGCGCGGCTGCGCGGCGCGGGCGGGCGTGAGGAAGTCCGCCTCGCGCCAGCCGTGCTTGCGGTACACCTCGCGCAGCTCCGCGTGCGACCACATCGTCATCAGCACTTGACCTGAACACACAAATGTATATGTAGAAACTAGACGGTAAAAACAAAAACAGTATTCTCGGGATCGACCGAAAGCTTAGTCTTTAACATGTTATTGTATATGATCACCTTTATTCAAAAGGTCTATTTCTCATGATAACTACGACGTTTTCATTGTTCACAATATCTTATATAAACAATTTAGCGGGAATTCTCTTCTTAGAAACTCATAGCTAATGGCATTGAGATAACAATATTTTTAGCACTTTTAAATTATGTTTAAGAATTGTGAAAATCAGAATCAACTCCTATGTTTCGCTTATAAACATATAAACTAACTTCAGAAAACCTTTATTTGAAATTCGGAGCCTTATTCTGTTTACAGAACGAAAACAGCCACCATAAGTTAAATACTCGGAAACGCGTCTTCATCCACCCCACCTTGAACGGGGACGACGTGTATCAGTCTAACCTGCAAACTTGAGCACTCTGGGCGTGTGTCGGTGCCGCTGCTTGGTGAGGTTCAGCAGGCGCTCGACGCCGCCCGCCTCCAGCAGCGAGCGAGAGAACTCCGCGCTCTTCTTGATCACCTCGTTGAGTGTCGCCAGCACCGCCGCTATCGTGTCGTCCGACGTGCCCTGAGGAGAGATTAAAATATTACAAGATTATATCTTTTAGCGTCCCTGCAGAGTGGAATACCCGTGAGAGACGTAGAAATAAAAACAAACGGATTTTATTTTTGCTAAGAACAGAACTTAGTGCATTAACATCCCACGTAGAAATAGCTAAAGTTCGTCGAATCGTTTTTCTTGCAAAGTTATAAAAAGTTTAAAGAAGTATAAAATCGAATGTATATCCGGATGAGTATCACTTACACACACAAAAATTGATTTTATAAACATATACTATTTATATATGCTTTTATAGCTTGTACTGACCTGGTCGTGCTGCTGATTGCCACTTGGCAGCTTCTGCACCAGATCGCGCATGGCGTATTTTCCTATAAGTTCCTTGTTCCTCTGATCGATGGCCAAGTTACGTAGCGCTGTAGCCACAGCACACACGACCCTATCCACTTCCATCCGTAATAATTCCACTAGGATTGGTAAACCTGGAGAAAAAATCAAGAATTAGTTTGATTATTAGGATTACTAAAAATATCTTGAAGTCGCCAACTTGTGTTTAACTTCTGTTACAAACACTTTTTAAGAATAGAAGTAGATTTTGTGCATTCTTATAATAGAAGAAATATTATTGTTTGAATCCTTGATATTATATAAAATGTAATGATAATTAATTTATTGAGATACATAAAACTCTGCTATTTAAAGTAACAGCCAGTATATGCTCCACTGCTGGGCTAAGGACTTCTCTCCCTTTAAGGAGAAGGTTGCTATTTAAATAAAAAACAATATAACCAGATTTTATAATTCTGTTTGTGTCATAACAAGATACTTCAAGGAAAGGAAACATTTAGGATATTCTTTACGTTTTCAATGCAATATTTAAAAAATACTGTGCACATTTAGAATTATCATAAATCAGCGATAATACGAGACATTTGACAAAACAATGTCTTTGTATAACAATTTTTATTATGTCTTTGCCTCTCTAAATTAGAATAAAAAATTAACTAATTTGAACCTACTGTTTAATTTATTTTTAAATACAAACTTAATATCAATATCAATCTTTAAAATTATTTATTAATATGATTAATAGAATTACATAATACCTTTCTCTTTCCTAACAGCAGCTCGTATATCAATAGAGGGCTGCCAGTAGCAAGCAGCCAAGTTCTGTAGGGCTCCCGCCGCCGCTTCCAACGTCTCAGGATTAGAACAGGTTTGGAGTAACGCCATGTACAATGGTACTACCTATAGAAACGAAGTTAGAATTTTCTTAAATAATATTAGCATATGCGAGCAAATGGGCCACCTGACGGTAAGTGGTCACCTCTGGCCATAGACATTTTCACCGTTAGAAATATTAACCATTCCTTAGAGAGCCTATGTGCCAATCTTAGGAACTGAAATGTCATGTTCCTTGTGCATGTATTTATCACTCACCCTTCAAACCGGAACACATTCCTGTTTGGCGGAAAAAATCATGATGAATGGTTAGTTCCTACCCAGACGAAAAGCCCAAAACCCTACAACCGAATACCGAGTAGTAACATAAAACAGGAACCAATCGTTAAGAAAACGATTACATTATATACAGTTAAAAATTAAAAGTTATACAATAATAAATAAATTTTAAAAATAAAAAAGATACTACTGTAAAGCCGTATAAAGGTTATATATACACTTATGTATTTTATAATACAATTTGATTACAATTGACGATCTCAAATTTAATATTGGATTTGATACATGATTGAAGTTTAGTCACACCTTTTTAGTAAGAGATGTTTGGCATTCGGTTACTATTTAAACATATTGCAATCGTTCAAAAAAATTGCGATCCCGTGGGGATTGGAACGTTGATATAATATATAATAAAAAAAAACGTCGTCAATTATCACTGACCTCAGGCGACCAGAGCATCTCAGTTCCCTTGGGCACGCTGTACCCTAACTGCGTGTTAGTGTTGTTGTCTAGTTGCTGTGGTTCCGGATCGCTCTTCCCTAGCGGACTGGTCGAATTTGACGATGATGATCCTTCTTTCTTCTTTTTACTGCCACCGAAACATCCTAAATTCTCGCCTGTTGGAAATTAAATTAAACTTGTTGACATGTGAAACTGCGAACACTAAAAACTTTTTCTCCTATATCCAATATCTTTTCCTAAGTATTATGTGTTTTAGTTTATGTTAGTAGTTTTTTCAGTTAGGCATTACAATTAAATATTTCTTCATTTATTACATTAAATTTTTAATTTAAATTTATGAAAACAAACTATAATAAAATATTACAATTAATTAAATATGAATTATTAAAATAAAGTCATTAAAATTTTAATTAATACATTTAGGATAAAATAATTTAATTTGTCACATGAAACAAATCTAAAATTACCTTTCGATGCGCTGGCTTGTATCCTGGCCTGTCCAGAAGATTGTGTGGGCGGAGCTCGTGTATCATACAAAGGATCTTCTATTTCCTGACACCTGGAAGGTTTTTGTAGAAATTTAATAATTGAGATTTTGTAACGATGTTTTAAAACGTAAAGTTTATATATTTATTTCGTAGATCACACGAGACGAACGGCTTAGTATGAAAGCTTAGTGTTCAGTCACATTAAACTACTGTTTGTTAAGGCCACTAAATAAAAAACAAAAAAATAATAATTACTGTGGTCATAACTAACATGACTGCAAGTTTGATTTTTTATTAAAAATTATGTATCATATTCATATGTCACTTAATTTCTCGTTGTCATTATCATATTAAGCACGGTATGATTACGATGCCAAAAATATTCCGCGCACGTTACATTTTGGGTATTAATTGTACATAAAAAAAAAAAAAACAAATATTCGAGCCAGTATTGCACAATGGAGTTGCTAGTTCCCAAAGTTAGCGGCATATTGGCAATGTAAGGAATGTTCAATATTTCCCAATGCGCCACTGACCACCTGACCACTTAAAATCAGGCGGCATTAGAATAAAAGAAAATAATTGAATATAATAAAAACGTGAGACGCGACCTGTAGGAGAGGTTCCTCAGCACGCAGACGCAGTTCTCCACGATCTTGGTGCCGATGGCGTTGGCGCTGAGCGCGGCGCGCACGGCGTGCAGCAGCGCCTCGGCCAGCCCCGCCAGCGAGCGCAGGCGGCGCCGCGCGTACTCGCCCGCCGACGACGCGTTGCGCAGCACGCCCGACGCGTTGCGGAACACTGCCGCCGACCACGCTTGGGTTATGTGCTAGCACTTCTACTCTTATTTGTCGATCGCGTCGATATAACGTCACAGGAATATAACCGGTGAAGGAATCCATCATCTGTGCTTCTATAATCTCTATACTAATATTATAAATGTGAAAGTAGCTCTGTCTGTCTGAACCTGACAATGAACCGAATTTGATGAAATTTGGTATAGAGCAAGCCTGAACTCCAAGGAAGGACATAGGCTCCTTTTTTAATAAATAATATTTTATTATTACATAATTATTTTATATACAGAGATTTTTAATAAATAAAGAAGCTGTCTGCAAAATGTGTATTGTAGAAAATTTGTTAAATCAAGCCAATTAGTTTTGACAAATTTCATACACATATAATATACAGTAAACATATCCAGAGTTACATAATAACAACATATTTTTCTTTCCAAACATATATAATGATCTCACCGGTAGACCAGTAAGTATCGCCAGGGTTTGTGG
This sequence comes from Vanessa atalanta, assembly GCF_905147765.1. Taxonomy (NCBI): domain Eukaryota; kingdom Metazoa; phylum Arthropoda; class Insecta; order Lepidoptera; family Nymphalidae; genus Vanessa; species Vanessa atalanta. The sequence continues at coordinate 4,021,328 of NC_061895.1, forward strand.
GATGCCAGCCGGAGTGTGGTATGATAACCTTGTTTACAATAACTTGTGCCGCGTCATCTATTATCGACTGCTTGAGATCTTCACAGGAAGACATATTCCAAATCACGCCCGTCACTAGTTCTTTCACCTGTAATAAATAAAAGAAACTTAAATCACAGTCTTAAGGTAAAAAAACTAAAAATTTTGATAATATATTAAATTCCATTATAATCGATCAAATACAATACATAAACACGATATATACACAAAATAATAAAGCTAAAGCTGACATTTTGATTTTATGGAATCGGTAAATTAGACTTTCCTCATTATATATTTTTGAGGACATTAACGGTACTTACATAAATTATAAAATAAAAAACCATATTTCCTTGTCTTTCCATAATTTCAAATATATCTATACTAATATTATAAATGCGAAAGTAACCCTGTCTGTCTGTCTGTCCGTTGCTCTTACATGGCCATACCAGTGAACCGGATATGATGAAATTTGCTACGAAGAAAACTTGAACTACAAGAAAGAACAGGTTACTTTTTTATGCCTAACACCTGATGACCAAGAAATGAAGTTCCTCGAGTGTTCAGTTCAGGCAGCATAGATGTTACCGGGGACAGAAGCCGGGCACTGACCTCCATGTCGGTGGCGCGGCACAGCAGCGCCATGAGCGCGGGGATGCCGCCCGCGTCGCGGATGGCGCGCTTGTTCTCGTCGTTCTGGCGCCCGTACGACAGGTTGCGCAGCGCGCCGCACGCGTTGCGGCACACCTCGGGGTTCTCGTGCGACACCAGCCGCACCAGCGGCGGGATGCCCCCTGGAAGCCGACACACCACTACCTTCACGGACGTTTCCTTGGCTACTACGTATTTTTTAGTTTAGGAGTTTACTCGGTGGCGGGGTTTTGTGTGGGTCGATAGCACCAACTCATAGTATGTGCTACCGGTAAGCAGCATTACGTAGTATAAGGGAGATTAGCATCTCAGATCCCGAGGCGCATTGGCGATATAAGGAATGTATAAAATTTCTGACGGTAACGATGACTGTGGTCAGTGGTGACCACTTGCCATTAGGTGGCCCACTCACATATATGCCCATCCGATCATGACAGAAAGAAATAGGAATTACACTTGTATTTTCGCACAATTTTGTGTATTATAATAAATTCCGCCCAGTTGAATTGTCTCGCTTGAGAATTTCCGGGGCTCAAATCCGTCTACATGAACTTTTTCTTCAGAATAATCGCATGTAACCGATTTCAAATACTAACATATATATTATTCTGTATATAACTTTAAAATATCATGAACATTTTATATAATTTTATTTCTATTTTTCCTCCAAATATTTAGTACTCTTGTAGATCGCTAGATAGATATCTGGAATATTTTGATTATAAATATAAAATAACCTAAGCTCCTAGTCTTCTGTTTGTTCGGGTCGTCCATGTAAGTGAGGTGCTGCAAGTACGCCGCAGCGTTTGCCTTCACCACGTCAGAGGGAGAGTTGAGGAAACCGATCACTTCCGGCAGGTTCGGATCTCGCCATTGCAGTCCACCGCCATCCTCACGACCACCGACACCCACGCCGACACCACCATGAACTGAAATAACATATTAGTAATGTAATTTTCCTACAAATGTTGCCATCGTTAACTATATCTATTCCTTAAGCAAAATATACGATATTATTTTATATATAACATATTCATTATAATTGTGACATCAATATGCCATTAAAATGTGAATATTTCAAACTTTTGACCTAATAATTGTATTATCTATGAAACATGAATTACCTAATGCCATTCCCGCCATTTGTTTTTGTAGTTCCTCTTCATCACCATACATCGATTGACCGCCTGTGCTGCCCAAACTAAGGCCATTTTGCGAATCCTGGAAAAAAATATATTTAATAGATGATCTGACATATCATATTATTCTTTATAAGCAGGAGAACTTAAAATTATTTAATGGCACATTATACAAATTTAAAAACAAAAAAAAAAGGTTACCTTAAAAGGCGGTGGTTGGTGCGGAGGATCATACGCAGCGGGATAGTGTTGGTATGCGTACGCGTCGCCCGCGTACTCCCCGCGCGGTGACGTCACGCAATAGTGCCGCCCCAGTTGCTCTAAAGACGCTGAGTCGTACCTATAACAGGCAAAAATACATTTATAAAATTAATCCTTAAAGTAATGCTTTTAAAAAAAATTTTATAGAAACGGAATAACGACAAGTTAGGTAAGTGTTATAGATATACTAGATATTTAGTTTATTTCTGCTATGTTCGTTTGTGTGCAGACATTTACAGCAACAACGATAAAAAGTGGCAGCCATATTGAGTACTCTCACGGTTACCAACTATTATACTCCTGTTCAATTAAAGAATAAGTCAATTACGGAATAAGAACAAGACAGTTAAGTGTTAGAGATAAATTAGATATTTGGTTTATTTCTTCTATATTCGGTTGTGTGCAGAAGGTATTTTAAGCAACAACGAGGAAAAAATCGCTTAGTGACGATGACAACTGGCAACCCGATCGACTACTTATACCAAGTACGATCACGGCTCTTAGTGTTGCCAACTATCATACTTTAGTTCAATTAAATAAAGAATATGTTACTTAAAATGTGTAAGTACGTATCAAATTTTATAGTGTTATATTTGAGACGATACCTCTGTTGCAAATGTAGATTATGCTGAGATGGCATTGCCCCTGGAGAGGCGCTACGAGGTGACGCACTGCCCCCACCCTCTACGTACTCCTGAAAAAAAAATCATATCTATTTCAGAACACATAAATACCTAACTTAAAGCTATACTACAATACTATACAAAAGATTCAATAAGAACGTACGAACAACATACTTTGTACGGAGTACAATAACGAACGCGAAAATGCAAAAACTTTCCATACTTTTTCTATTCTACCTTAGATAAATTATGTATTAAACAAACGGACCAACTTTATTATCTTAGTGTGAGTGTGAGCTGAGTGTGAGCTACGCTCGACACTCAACAAACTTTACTAGTGAGCGTGTACTTAGCAGCCACTATTTTTGTTGCAAGATTTTCGATTCATTCTTAACTTTGACAATCTATATAGATATCTTCATTACATATAGAGAATATCCAAATTTAGTTGTTCGACTGTAATAAAGCCAATATTCTTAAATATGGGAAGGTAAAAAATATTCAATGTACTTGTTAGAAATAAAGTTTCAAACTTTCAGTTTTATTCTATATATGAAATGTCATAGTCAAAGATGTTCTTTGACGAGTGCTATAAATGCATTAGTATATATTTAGCTCTTTTTTCGCAACTAAGTAATTTAATTTTGACATAATTTCTGTACAGCCGTAAATAATACTCTAACGCGTTTAGACGTATAACTTCGAGATCAAGGGCTCTTACCTGTGCCATATACGCCGGCACTTGAGGATCCACGAGGTACGCCGGTTGGGCCGGATAGGCAGCTCCGTAGTGCGCGTAAGTGCCATAGTGGCCGCCGCCAGTACCCGCGCCAACGCCGCCAGCGTAACCGCTACCCACAGACACCGCTTCCATCACCTGCAAATATAGTATTTACTGTAATACATATATACTTATAATTGACCTCTACCCATTTGCCTTTTTTTAGGCAAGCGGGTAAATGGCCCACCTGATGGTGAGTGGGCATCATCTCCCATAGACATTAACGCTGTAAGAAATATTAAACCATGCCCTAATATGTTATATCCCTCGGGACTGTATTTATACTGGGTCACTCACCCTTCAGTGCGGAACACAACAATAATAAGTATTACAGTTTGTCGATAGTATATTTAATAAGTGGTACCAACCCAGACGGGCTTGCACCGCCCTACCACCAAGTTCAATCTCAGCTTTAGCGATGACTGAATGCAACTTTTTATGTACATTCCGACCAATACTTATTGTGTTCCTACGTAACTACACAATAAAACTATTTTGTTAATAGTAGTGCAACAAAGTAAGATTAATCAAATATTTTACTAACAATGTAGAGTATATTAAATGTAGTGCTGTATTACACTCAGTCACTTGTTTGACCAAATTTAAACCCACAATATTTACTTAAATCACTATCCTCACAGCCTTCTCTGTTAAAATATATGAAGGAATATTAAAGTAAAAAAAATGAATTTCTGTATTTACATCAATTAGTTTGAACGTTGATTGTATACAATATAATTATACCTGGTACTCGTATTAAAAAAGGACGTTTGCATAAAAAACGAGTATGGGTTTAAAGTATCGAGTTTGAGGTTAATGACTTACTGAGTATTCAAATCGATATCAAAATATATCAACAAACAAAACGTAAACACTACTAAGGTTTAAAGAGTTTTTCTGTATTATGAGAATATTACAGTTTCGGTTAGTTACGAAGTGTAGAGAACGAACAGAAATCAAGCTTTTTTTATGTTATAGGGGGCAAACGAGCAGGATGCCTGATGGAAAGTGATTACCACCGCCCATGGACATCTGCAACACCAGGGGGGTTACAGGTGCGTTGCCGGCCTTAAAAGCTATACGAATTCAACGTATATTCAAACGGACAATAGTAAATTTACCATTTTTAGACAAACTATTCTTCACTTACAGTACCGGGCCGGGTATTGGATACACAGATAGAGCACTCGTATAATTGAAATCTTAATAACTATTGATTTCATACATTGATATAAACGACATGTACCAGTGGTTAGAAGGCGTGCACCTTAACCGATGATCGCGAGTTCAAACCAAGGCAAGCACCACTTCAGCTTAATTAGTGTTTATAATTCATCTCGTTCTCGGTGGTGAAGGGGCATCACCTAATTTTAATTAAATTCTGCCACATATATACCAACCCTGGTAGAATAATCTCCATAAAACCTACCTCTCAAAAGGAAGAGAAGACGTTAGCCCATCTATGGGGCTGTTACTTTATACATATAACACTTTTATTTTAATATGCGAATTACTTTCTTCTGGAGCCATTCCAGAGCTAAAGCCAAATGCTTGATATAAAACTGCATTGTCATCGTAACCGAATTGACATGACAAATATCTACTATAGTATCAGATGAAGTTCAATTCAGCTCGCATTTAACCTAAACATAGAAACATCGCAAGTTAAATAAAAGCTTGTAAAAATATTATGTAATATATTGTATCTTATTCCCATTATATACTATCACTGAAATGCCAAGCGCCGTATAACAATAAAAAACCTGATAAAATGTACCCAATGAAATCCGAGACGAGGACTTCAAATTAAACTAAAAACTACGCGAGTGAAGTCGCGCGTGTGCGATACGCGTTTACTTTCAAAACACAATGAGTTCAAATGAATAGACATATTTGAAATATTAAAAAGTGAAACGTATGAGAAACTACACGACCTGCCTGCCTCAGCTTTTCGAATTTACTTCTCACGAAACGCAATTTCATGAGAAATTTCTTGAAATATCACCTGAATTAAATCAACTCTGTCTTTCATATTGAAATCTTAGAAAAAAAATATAATTTATCAAAACCAGTCTTTTTTAATTGACTTTTTAGAACTCTATTATCACACGATTGAAATGCTTTTTTTATCAAATCAAATTTATTTTTCGAAAATGGAGCCGAAATCATTGTTTGTGTACTAAAAATATTTAATATCTTCAAGCGAATAGAGGAGATTTTAGAAACCGACTTTCATTTTATTTTACATACCCATTTCCTTCGCGTGTGTATTTTTGGTGATAAGCGTTATCATTATTATAGTCATTTCATGTATATGACATTTACTTTCTGCCATTTTACGAATTTTGTACTGGACAAGATTCACAAATATTCACATCGTTTAATGCAAATGCCATAAAAATATCTGAAACGTACGCATTCGTTACATGAATACCTACACATATATAGTGAATAGGAAGAAACGTAATAAGTTAAAATTAATCTTAAGGTTTAAAAACACAGGTACGGTCCTGCGTTGAATATTGCTCGCACCTCTGGGATGGCTCCGCTAAGTACCTACTGGAGGCCTTGGATCGGTTGCAGCGACGTGCGGTTCGCATTATTGGCGATGTAAAGGTCACCAACACCCTCGAGCCTTTACAATTGCGTCGAGAGATAGCGGCACTCAGCGCTTTCTATCGAATGTGTCACGGCGAGTGCTCAGAGGAACTATTCTCCCTTATTCCTGCTTCCCCTTTCCTTCACAAGTCCACGCGTGCTGGTTCTCGATGTCACCGCCTAACTGTGACATCAATTCCATCGCGTACAAAGAAATTTGGCAACTCTTTTCTTTGTCGCACTTCCAAAACATGGAATTCTTTACCAGCGCACGTATTCCCCTCCTCTTATGACCTGGGTTCCTTCAAGCGAGGCGTGAAGAGGCATCTTGCGGGCCGGCAAGGCGGGGGCGGCTAGAGCAGATCACCTTTCCCAACTGCACTAGCCGTCGTCGCGTTTGGACTCTACTACCACTTACCATCAGGTGGAGCAGAGTCATTTGCCCTCCCGGGCAATAAAAAAAAAAAAAATTTAAAACTCCATATCCCAAAACTAACACATTGGCGCTTAAGCTTCTCATTCTTTAAGCAGACGATATATTATAACTGATTCGAGATGGCCCAATGGATATAACAAGTAGATCTTAATAGAATATCACGAATTCGTATCGGATATAAATGTCACATCTGCGGCAGATTTGCCACAAAACCCACAACTAGAGTACAAGAATCTTACCTTAATTGAGAAAGGTTTTTACCCATCTACAGGCTTCTACATTTATTATATGTTTTTATCTCCATATAGTATAAAACAAAACTTCCCGCCAGATCTTTTAAGCACGGCAACGGTTTTTAACGCGGTTTTCATCAATAAACAGAGAGATTCAAGAGAAGGGTTTATACGTACATACATGCGTATTATTTTAGAGGAACGAGAATTTCTACTTTCCTAGCTGGAAATAGAAACAAGAATTTTTCTTTTTATTTTTGTTCTGCAATCTAGAATGTTAGTCTTATCGCCTCCGTGTGAAGCTAGGACGAGTAGCTAGTATCTAATATAACGAAACCATCTTTTCTAAGAATAATATGATCAGACATCCCCCTTTCTTATTATAAACTTTGACGCCTCACCCCTTGGTCGTTTCCCGACCACATTAGTTCCAAACTTATGTGATTTCTTGAGATCAAAACAAAAGTTCGAAAAACAATATGATATTGCTCTTACGTATCCAGAAATATCATCAATATCTATTAACCTTTGTGAAATCATCGGTCTATTTGAAATATTCTTACTATATTCTTAACGTATATTATTTATTAATTTAACATGTTTTAAGCAAGATTAAAACTATATAACATGTAATGTGTGTTCACAAAACGATCATTTTAAATATTGAAATTAACGTTATTTGCAAATTTTTACCGGATATTTGAAGGATCGTTAGTTATTAATATATAAAAGGGATAATTATTATCGCCGTATATAATGAATTCATGCGTTTTATTGTCACTAGCGGTCCGCCCGTCTCGCCGTGTTTACACAGTTGCAATTTTTTTATAAAGAAATATTAAAATTAAATTTTTAGTGCTCAATTCACAGCGAATGTTTTTTGTGGGTATTCTGTTCTAAGAAATATTTCTTTCCGACATGTAAGACAAACATTGTGATAGCTCGACTAATAAACATGATATAATTTTAATTTATATTATAGCAATCAGATATAAAGTAACCAATAATTTTTTTTTTTTACAATTTGATCTTTAGTTCCGAGAATACCCCATACATACATTCATACAAAAAAATTGTGCCTTTTTATAACATTAAGTTTACATTGAATGCCGTTCACCATTTTCGACATTTTCTAATCTGTCTAGATTCATTATAAACTAACAATAAGATTTAACGGTGACATATAGATCAGGCAACGAGTTTCAGTACGACAAATTTAAATCACCTTAGAGGCTAGACAAAGGGCATTCGACATTTGAGGAAACGATTTCAAACTTCACTTACGTCTAAATTACTCCTTACAATACGTCAATTGTTATGACGTGATAAAACGAAAACATTTCCAGACACTAATGCTTTTTCTACGAACTAAATCGACAATCGCTATGTGACTTTGTCACGGTCTGCCATACTGGGTCTTTTGCTTTATAGCAAGCAGATATATTCCTAAGTGAGATTGGCGAAATAATCGATATACAGGAATATATTGTACACTTTTCTCATCTATAAAATATACATATAATACTAATTGTCATTTTAGGGATCGACCGTCAGGAGTTTGGCTTTTTGTCTTAACATATATTTTTCCTTGGAGTTCAAGCTTGCTTCATACGAAAATTCATCAAAATCAGTTCAGCTGTGAAAGAGACCTACAGTCAGATAGACGGAGTTATTTTTGCATTTATACTACTCATTGGATGACTATAGAATGTGTCTCGATGTGCTAAAATCAAAAACGTCGCATAATCTTGTCTTAGCGTGCCATGTTTAGTTATGTAGAGGTGATGCATGACGAAACAACGATCTCCTTCAAAGTCCCTATGTCTTTTGGTTTAGATGGCGAATCATAGACTTTTATGGTAAGCTACAAAATAATACATAACGTTATACACTTACATGAGGGTACTTCTGCGATGGCGCCATGGTGAGGTGACCCATGTGGTTGTAGTGAGCGGCGGGCGACGAAACATACTGCCCATAGTCTGGCTCCACGCCACCACCGACGGGGTAATCGCCCGCCTACAGAGTAACATGATAATTACATTTTGCTACATATAACCAACACTTTTAATAAGAAAATATATCATTACTTTAATTTTTATTAGAGCATTCTTATAACTTATATTTAAAGATAGGTTTTCTTAGGTATTTAGGTAGTTTAATCTATCTCAATCACAGACCTATCGGACTTTTTTTTGTAAGTATTAATAATATTCTATTGCGTAGTTCTGTTTGAATGATGAGTAAGTCAATGTTTATTACAGGCACGAGAAAATAACAAGTAGGTTCTTACAGCGCCAATTTCATAATGAGTACATAAGAACGATATTTAAATAAAATAATTTTATAATAAGTACCTAAGAACAGTATTTAAATAATATATTATTTCTGTACAAAAATCAATACATCAACCAACTCCACCAACGCTTGTTTTTTTTTAATAAAAATAAGTATTTTTGAAATCCTTTGCTTTTGGAAGAGTAATGACGAAGGAATAGCTTATCCTTCCTATCCTAGCTTCCCAGCCTTGAAGAGCCAGTGCGAATGGTCGGAGGTGGACACTTCTTGGACTTGATATTGTGAGCAGGATAGATAGATATATATACTGGTGGTCTTGTTCAAGTCCTGGTACGATTGTACCAGAGTAAGAGTACATACCTGCATTGCGAGGTGGTGCTGATGCGCAAGCGCAGCGGATAACTCCGCGTCCTCGGTGGAAGCGTCGGACCGCGACACAGGACTGTGTTGCGGACCATACGCACCCTCTACCGGACCGTTACTGTAACAATGCAAATTATACATTTTAATTTTTAAGTTGAACTCTGGAGCCTTTAAGAGTAGAGTGAACAGGTTTCTTTTGGATGGATGTGTACCACCTTCGTCTTCATCTACACTTTCCATCAGGTGAGATGGAAGACAAACGCCTATTCCGATTCAACTATATAAAAAAAAACCAACGGTCACAAAATGACATGTACGTTTCAATACTTATTTTAAGATAGCTGTTAAAATAATTGTATTTCTTTTTAGTATCTATTCTAAACAGTTTAATATAAACATACTAAACTTAAAATTCATAAAACAGTTAACATTTAAAAATCTTTATTCATGTGAAACAAACACCCAAATAGAATAGGTACCAAAACGAATTAAAAAAAAGACTTTAATCGATATAGAAAGCGTCACACTTCTTAACAACTAAAACTGTGAAAGACCGACGAAAGAATCTCAACTGACAATATAAATATAACAAAATTCAATAATACAATAATACATTTGTATTATCCATATCGTCGTTTGGCATTCAGAAGCGCGAATGTGAAAATATTGCATGTTTTCTTCTTCTTATATCGATAATATTTATCTAAATAAGAAAAAAAAAAAAACAATATTTTCACATTCGCGCTTCTGTATGCCAATCGATGATATGTAATAATTGTTCAGTTCTATAGTATATATTGAGTGAACGTTAATAAGGTTCTATTACAAGCTCAAAAAATAAAAGAGACGTCGTTATCGCGAGTATCGATTGTCTGACCGCTGCAGTAAATGTAGTGTTTGTCTAATTAACTGGAACCGTTACCAATACCTAGACCGCTAAACTAAAACACTGTTAGTATTCCATTAGAGGTTCAATAAATTTATTACCACAACGAGAAATAATAAAAAAATGAGTTATATAATCTGAGTTTAGCAAAATTTTGTGTAAATATAAACATAACAAATGCTAATACAGCGTGGAAACAAACCATTTTTATCTGTTTTCAAAAAACCCACAAGTAAACATTAAACTAACCGTAATCAAGCGAAGTCGTTATTACCCTTTATATCAATACTAACTGAAACCCGCGGCTCTACCCGGGCGAAATTTATAAAACTTTATAAACGCACCCCCCTTCACCTCCCCCATTTTAACCCCAAGCAAACATTGATTAATTCTCCATTAAAATATCCTCCCCCTTTTCACACCTTTAAGAGTTAATTTCCGTGATAAAAAACTATCATTTGTCCTTAAGTCCGTCTGTCAGTCCTATCTTTATAACAAATTTCATCTAAATCGGTTCAACGGTGTAAACGTAGACCTTAAAATACTCCGTTGATATCTCAATAGACAGACTTACTTTCGCATTTATAATATTAGTAGGGATTATAAAAGTAACTTTTTTATTGATCAAACCGAAAAATTTATGGTTCAATGATTTTTAAGTAATTTCTTTTTAATTCCTATAACTATCGATGGCCGATATCCCAGCGGTTGAAACACGTGAAAGCATCGTATGAAAACTCTGCTATGTGAGTAACCACCCAACCGCATTGGAGCAGCGTAGTCAAAGAAACTTCAAACCATCTCCTCGAATAAAAAGGAGGCCTTAGACCAGCAGTCGAAAATTTACAGGCTGTTTCTTTACTAAACTAATGTAACCTAAAACTGTTATACACCTTCCACAGCTTATAAAAAAAACAAAGGGCAGATGGAACACAAGGATCTTTAAAATGAAGCAACAAGAACGAATACAAACAATTGTAAATATGCCAGTAATTAATAATAATAATTAAAGTGACAGTACTTTTGACATTCGCTTTCGATTCTAAATTCGTTCCTTCTGCCTATATTTTATGTTTGTCAGTGGTACTAACATAAATGATAACCCACTACCAAAGTTTGGATTTATAGTCGTATTTTTAAATGTCACGAAATATATACAATAGTGACGTTTGACAAATGCTATAGACTTAACTTTAGTTTACAGGTGTACAAAACTTTTGGTCCTAAATTAGGAGACAGTTTAATCATTTGAGTATATGCAATACATTTATTTATATATTTATTCTTAAGAATAAATATATATATATAGGGTGTGTATGTAATGTGTAACAAGCACATATATATAATATTACATACATAATTTTTGATAATTTTTTATTTTTTATTATTTGATAATAAATTATGATATACCAAAGATCTGTACCAATTATTATCAGTTCTATACGAATCATTGTAAACTTACCACTATTTTTTTTATCTATTTTAACATTTGATTGGAACGTGTCGTTGTGACTTAAGTAATAACCATGCACTATTTATTATTATTATTATATAGACATTTAAAGTGGATTAGCAGATCAGAAGAACACATATCCACTTAAATTACAATCAAAAGTATATAAACTCTTTAGATACTAGTGTGAGATCTCTCAAAAATGTTAAGATTAATTTTATTGGACTCCTATGTTAAAGTTTTTTCCAACGAATAAGAGTTTATTTTAATTAATTAGTTTAATATGAAAGATATTCGGATTTGTTTATTCTTCGTATCATTTGAAAGTGCGGCGACTTTACGTTAGTCGAAACAAAAGACGTTCCCTTCTTAAAAACTAGACACCGTCTTTGATATCAAAGTATAGTCTAGATCTGTCACTTGTGAGTCTACGTCGCTTCTTTTTTTTAAAGGCATGCTTTTATTCAGTTTTTTCATTCGTTATTCTGTGATGTCAAACAAGAATGTATGAAGCTAATTGCAGTATTCTTAATGATGTTACCGTCATAAATGTATGAGAAAAATAATCATTTTAGTGCATGAGAGTTTTAAATGTATTCAATACGAAATATGAAATGTTTTCACACTAAGAGCCCTATTACTACTTCATTAAGGTAGATATTTGAATATCATTTATATAAACATTCTGAGTGAATCTTTTCTAGCTTTTTATACCAATCGAGATGCCGAAATATTTTATTAGCGTCATATTTTATACTTTGAAGTAAAAGTATGTCATACAATTTTACAAGATACTTAATAAATGACAAAGTACCACGGGCCTTTTAGTTAAATATTATATTAAAGAATGATAGTTATTGTTAATAAATTATTTATATTCTAAATAAAGAATGATAATAGCCTGAGGGGTTGGGATAAGAAGGCTTGTATCATCAGAATTATAAACTAATGAAAATAATCTATTTTATTGTGAACTAGCGATCAGCCCCGGCTTCGCACGTGTGCAATGCTGAGAGGCTGCATAAATAATATTAATGTGTACAATACTATAGTACATTATTTTCATCTATCTCGTAGGGTTCAACCAGCGTTTTGCAATGTAAGCGCAAAAAAATGTGTTTATTTACAACATCACACCAGAAACTTCTAAAATTATCAGTGTTTCTCTACTATATTATGCATGTATAATACATATAAACCTTCCACTTGAATCACTGTATCTAATAAAAAAATCCAGATTAAAATCCGTTGCGTAGTTTTACAGACAGACAGCGAGAAGCGCATTTGTTTTACACTATGTAGTGATTAAATGTCCCGTATCTAATTATTTCTCAGTTTACAATGTCGTAACGTTTATTGTTAAAACTGTACTTAAAACTATTTAATGACATATATGTATACACAACATTTATTAAGCAAATATTTTAATTAGATTTTTATAAAAATAACGATCACCAAATTATCCACAAAGAACTAGTTTGACGTTGCTATCAAGAATCTTATCAAGCTTACGTAGACGCTTCATTAGCACATTATTTCGCTAAAGAAACAAAACTTTAAGGTTTTGTGGTTTTAGGTTAATTAACCTAAAAAATAGCAACATTTTTTACAATTGAATATAGTGGTAGTAATGAGTGGGTGGTACCTACCCAGACGGGCTTGCACAAAACCCTACCACCAAGTGTCTCTCATTGGAGGATAGGGGATGGCAAATACTCATTAGTGTCAATATCTATTATCGTTGATGAGACCTACCATCAGGTGGCCAATTACCAGTCTACCTAAATATTGTTAAAGAAAACCAGATTCATATAATTAACTTATATTTATGTATAAGACTAATATCGAATATTAAATTCTTATGAAAGATACGAACATAGAATTGAAATAAAAATACAATAAAAAAATAGAGATAGCTTCATTAAGCATATATCCGATCTCGACATTATATAGCCGACTTCAATACAATTATAAAAGCCGTGAGCGGATCGATTAAAATCAATTTACAACACGGAATTTAATGTGCTAATTACACGGCGGACAGATCGGACGATATTACTTTAAAAACGTGTAATACAAGCAAACGCTAAGATTACAAGTTAATCGCGCTCATTAATTTAACACAGGACGATTTAAATTATAATACTGTTTAAGCATTTTTGTACGTAATGGTATTATAATTACTAATACGGAATGAACTCTGAAGTCATACCTATATTCATAAGCTTACGTATATTTTAACTAACATTATGAAGTGTTAAATATTTCAAAGGTAATATTATATATATTATACATCCTGTAAATGTCCCGATGCTGGGCTAAGGCCTCCTCTCCCTTTTGAGAAGGTTGAGAGCCTACTCCAGCACTCTGCTCCAATACGGCTGTATATAAAAGTAGCAGAATTTCATTGAATATAGACACATGGAGGTATCCTCTCACGATGTTTTCCTTCACCGCCGAGAACGAGGTGAATTATAAACATCAATTGAGCACGTGAAAATTCATCGAGGCTTGCCTGGGTTATTAATATTAGAATCATTTATTTATAATTAAATTAAAAGCTAATAAACTGTGTTTGTAACGTAATAATTATAGTAACTAATACAATCATTTTAAAGGGACTATAAATCAAGTCAGAACTTTATTTCCTTTATATCATAACAAACTATATAAACAGCTAATTGTCGCCCGCGGCATTGCTCGAGTTAGATATGAAAAACATACCATATCTTATCTGGAGTTATAGATTTCTTTATACCAAATTGCATCAGATTTGATTCTATGGTTTAGCTGTGAAAGTTTATATAATTAAGATAAAACATTTCTCACATTTAATAACAATGAATCAAATGACATTCTTTTAAATCGTATCTAATTTACGAATAAGATAATGAACCTTAAAGACGACTTACAACATTTAACGGCTATGCAACAAGCTGATATAACTTAGAACAATATCTAAATAGCTCGCGGCGATATACGTTCCAAGTTTGTAAAGTTGTCAATAGATAAGAAAGTTAAGATGTCGGATTGCTGAAGTTAGTAGAATTACATTGATAAGAAGGTCATTATTATTTAAAAACATATATCTGTGTTTTTACCACTAGCAACTTTTAATCGTACGCTAATTTACATATAGGTCTACAAAACGAGCTGCAAATTATACAAAAATACCATAAAAAATGTTGAGATTTCCAAAATTCCTATCGCACTGAAGAATGTAAATATGCTAAATTTCAAGTCAATAGGATTTATACTTTCGGACATAGTATAGAAAAAAAAAATAAAAAATAATACCTATCTTAGTTAGTATATAAAGGATAAGAAAAACAATTAAAAAATAATACCTATTTTAGTTTGTTTCATAGCAGATTTATAAATCGAAATAGTAAATTGTTATGTACATGTCGAATGACCAAATCAAATGTCCGTCAACACGTGTCGACATTTGAACCCTTTGCTTGTACCCTTTGTTATTATAAAATCGTAATTATTGTGACACACGTTCGTGTTGCTTTTAAGCATGTACAGTAAGTTGTAAGTTAAGACGTATGGTATTCGAATACGTAAGTACGAAAGGATATTATATTTAGTGTATAATTTGAAGCTCAAATAAAAATAACTTAATTATTTTTTCTGTCTTCTTTTCCCCGCCCGTGTCCCAATATATTTGGGAGGGGGGGAGCTTGTCTTTCCTTTCCATTCTTCTCTATTTTTCATCATCTCATCATTTAAATCCATCTCTCTCATATCCCTCCTCACACACTCCATCAAAAAATCAAAATCAAACTATACTTTATTCGAGTAGACTTTTGATAAGCACTTTTGAATCGTCATTTTACGAACTATATTAAGTGAAACTATCCATCGATTCGGAATGTAGATTCTACCGAGCAAGAACCGGTAAGAAACTCAGTGATTACTCTTTCAAAATTCGAAATACAAAGTTATTTTAGACAAATACTATTATATATGTATATAATATATCCTGCCTGAAATTCAACTAGTATTAGCTCCACGCCTTTCTATCGACTATATAATTCTGTATTGAATACTAGCTAATATCCATGTTTAATTTAATTAAATTAAATATTGTCTTATTAAATTAAATAGTGAAAAATACAGAAACTTCAGACCTAAGAGACAATAATCCTCCTCTATTTAGATAGATTATAACTAGTACCGTTTGTATAGAGAAAGTTTTCATAAAAACAAATGCCGGTAGAACTATCATAACAAATATTATAATTACATCATAATAGAAATACTGAAACTCGAACCCAGAGCGTACAAGCAAATATAACTTTTATATTGAATTAATCGTAACTCATAAAGATCATAATCCAATAACTATAATGTAATAAAAACTTACTGACCATTTTCTATTCGGTGGATGCTACTTTTCCGATTTCGATATTTATTTTAACTTTCTACAGGTGTTTAATGTCACTTACGAGGCACGAGCAAATTTAAACCATATTTAACATTAAAATTGAGTCTAAAATCATATATTCCTAAAAATAAAAGTGAATGTTTACGTAACTTTAGTTTACGTTTGTCCAAATGTATTCGATATGTGTGATCTATTGAATCGTTTCATTTTTATAATAAAAAAATAAACACATAGACAGGAACAGTTTTTAAACATCTGCGCATCAATTATTCAAATTCAAAAATAAACATCATTCAATTACGGACTTACAAGCACTTTTGAAGTTATCACGAATCCGTTTATCCTTTACGGTCTAAAACAAATGACAAATACATAACATTTCTCAACAAATATATATGAGTAAAACTGTTATAATTAAGGCCTAGAAGTTTTAATTAGTAGTAGCAGTAGTGTTAAATTTTAATTTTCATAACTTAATTTTGTTTTATTGTGTATTATTATAAAATTAAAAAAATATATATCTAGTGCTGCTCATAAAGGGAATTTTATATCGTAAAATATAAAGATTTAATTCTTTATAGAACTGACTGACCAAGACTAGACTGAACCAACCAATCAATGGCAAGTTATCAAGGCTGATAATAAATATGTTATTACTTCTGTGGCAAAAAAAACTCAAAAATGTAGTTTGTTTCTATTAGTATCAATTAATAGACACTAAGAACATTTTTCGGTTTTTTCGAATAATTTAAAAAATAATAAATTGATTTTATATTAAAAAAGGCTTATGTTTATACCAACAAAACGCAAAGTCATAATTATGTTAAATAAAGCAACGAGAAACAGTTCGTTGTTTCTATTTTAATTACCAAATATAATCTAGCACTAAGACTCATTAGAGCAATGAAATACTTTTTTTTGTCCTCGAGACATAAATCAATTAATAATAAAATTTAAAAAAAACAATATCGAATCATTTTTCAAAATAAGAACACCAAAAACCAAGCTAACTTTCAGCAACAAAATGAAAGTGGAAAAGGCAAAAGATATTTATCTTCTTGAGGTATAATTAAGTTAGAACGTACCACGAGATTCACTACACCTGATACTTAATCAATGTAACTCTAAGAGAAGTTTGTAAGTGTTAGGACTTTCAATTTGTCGGCTGAGAGTAAATACCTACAAATACAAATAGTCTTTATTAAACTCGACCTTTTCAATTTAATATTTATTTAGTCCCAAATAACAAAAATAACGTTTATCCCAACGGAGAGCAATTGGAACTCAAAACACGCTTGAACTCCAAGGAAGATCTTAAGATACTTTTTATGGCTAATACCAGACGACGAAACCCTGAAACGCGAGCGATGCCGTATCTTATTTCGACTTACAAATATCTATTGTTAGTTGACTAACTACGTCACGTGAACAATTATACAAATCGATCTCCAATAATATGTAATACGTAAAAAGATACAGGAAATTAATCAATAAATCGCGTGAATCACAGAACACGTAGCTCGAGTCGAGCCTTTTGCGTAATATAAATACGACGCACTCAAATCAAAAGTGCTATTCTATTAGAAATGACTTCGCATCTCATTCGTAAAATTTTGAAAAGCGAATTACAGTGATACGCGTAACATACAACGTCACAAATCACCATCTAACACTTCACGATCGCGTTCTGCGGTGAACTTTGAGGTCAGTCCTATAGAGTATAGAATAACTCTTCCAATTCTGAAAATTTTACACTCATCGACAATGTCATAAAACCGTTAAGTCTTTTTAAATATATTAAAAGAAATAACTGTGTATCGTTTTAGTCTACAGATAAATTTAATACATCTTCTTCAAAACACAATTAAATCAAATTCAATAATTACTTTATACTATAACAACTACTCGTCTACGCGAGAATTACTAGAAAATAATCAGAATTCAAAAAACTAATTTAACCAGATTGATTTTCCAATCAAACAGTCTTAACTCGATATTTGTAAAAGTAATCAAAATATTATTAAAATAATTACTCGTACAGACATTGATGAACAGCTTTTTAAATATAATATAGAGGAGAGTCATAGTCGTAGTAATACTTAACAATATAATTACTTTATTTAATTAAAATCTTTACCCACGCACGTCACACATACACATATGTTCACCTTAAAGCGTTAATAGCACAACGGTAAAAAGTCGCAGGATCGATCCTGACCCCTTATAAAACGGAACTAGGCAAGATAGACTAACTAATAGTTAATGCGTTTATCAATCAAACAATACATTATCATTACTTTTTATTTAATAAAAACTTCGTAACAATATCTTAATTATAACATAATTTAATCAAAATCAAAATATTATTTATTTAAGTAGGCCCATAAAAGGTCTTGTTTGTTACGGTGTTGAATTAAACTTAAAGCTACTTATAATAAACAATGCATTAAAATAATGAAATGTATTCCGTACATTTTTAAACATCGAAAAATATTCTACGAAGCTTGATTAAGGAATGTAAAAATAACTTAAAATATAAGCGACGTAATCCGTTTAATGGAATTTTAAGACGCAATCGCTTTTATTGAGGATGCGTTTATTAAAATGTTTCTGGACGAACAATTAAGATGGCTTAATTGATTTCATCAAAATTTGACCCAGGGTCCGCGAACGGCAAAGCATTAATATCAAAGTAAAGATAAATCTTTAAGTAATCTTCGAAATTTTTGTAAGATTATTTAATTTATGGAAATCGTTTTTGAAATATCTTTAAAAAAAAACCTAAATACGCATATCGTTTACAATACAGACACACATTCACACTGAATGATTCAACAATATTGGTCTATAAATGTTTTTGCATAGTAAATTCTAATAAGACTTATGTTATGTGATTTTTTTTTCCGTGTGTAATTTTAACTATAAAAGGCAATGATATACCATAAATTATAACACCAATACCTTTTAGTATGCTTTATTGTAACTACATATCAAAAACGTAAAATAATAAAAATTCTATCTAGATATCTATCTGTAGAAATTCCAATGCTGGACTAGGTAACAGCAGTTAGTTTTGAGGAGGTTTTGAGCTTATTCGACCACGCTGCTTTAATGCAGGTTGGCGGATATACGAATTATATACTATGATTTAAAATAAAATTGTTAAGGGAATAAATAAACTACATGGTATACATAGTTACCCATAATATATTCATATAAAAATATGAACAAAATAACGCACTTTAACGAACTTCGTCACAGGGGAATATTAAAATATATTCTTAGTACGAAAATATTTTCACAAGATATTTACCAAGAAGGTTCAATAGTAGGCTCGATTTTGTTGAAACATATTTAACTTACTGAAACAGGTTACTTTAACAAAAGAAAATTTTGTCCATACACTTTACATAAGAGCCAGTGAATGGAACACGTATACTTGAACAAAGGGTATCGGGTTCAATCACTTGGAAGCATCACTGAATTTGTCTGTAATTGATTTGATTGTATAATTCATCTCATGCTGCATAAAAACATCGTGAGGAAATATTATATCTTTCACCAAACTGCACTTGAGTAGCTTGATGGATTAAACTAAAGATTTAACAAGCATCACTGTACATTATATATATACAAATCACAAATATCTCTACACATAAAACGTAAGCAGTTAACCAGCCATTAAATTAAAATCGATAATTGTAGCTCATCTTATATTTTAATTAGTTCACCTGCGGCCTTCCGTTCGATAGGTGGGGGAGGCAGTGTTAGTTACCCTGTCTTGTTTCAGTCTCTCTGACGCGGTGCATACTAAATTTCATGATAAGAGGTTGAGTAGTTAATCATAATCAAAACATAATCGTTCCAGTGAACGATTATCTTTTTTCAATTTGTTGTGCATGATTAATCACGTGAAATCTGTATGCGACTATAACCGATGAACGCGACATTGTCCGTTGATCCTTTAGACTTTTTTATTTATTTCCCAGTGGCAATAAATAAAAAAATGGCGTTCAGTAGTTTTCACGTGATGAATGCACAACAAATTGAAAAAAGATATACGTCTATACATGTATAAAGATTTAAAATAATTATTATGAAAACAGATCCTAATGTCAAACTCTATGGAATTTGGAATATAATACACAAATGAGGTTTCTTTCGTCCAATTTATACCAATACAAGCAAGACTAATATAAAATAAACAATTTCTATCTTCCGTATCGAAACATAAACAGAACTGTTATAAAATCACCATACATCTGTCAGTCAGTCTGTCTAAATTAAACTGTAATATAATTAATCGAAACATCAAATTCAATCACGGGTTCCGTACGATAAAAAGTCACATAAAATAAACAAAACTTGTAATTGCTTTATATACAAAAGACCCAAAATATCGTGTTCAGAAAAATATTTGTTCAATCGTTTCGACAAAGTAAATTGATAAGTCGACTGTTGCAATAAAAGTGTTATATAAAATGCTGTTTGACTGTTCCATATACGCGTCTCTTGATGTTCATATTTGTTTATTGCATTATAGTCCTTACCGCTATACGAAATAAGAACTATTTGCAAGTCTATGACACAGTAGTCAAATTACTAAGCGTAGGTGACGCAGAAATAGAGCAAAACCTATTACGTATGTTTTTCTTTATACAACGCAAATATGTTCAGACCCTATTCGCTTTTATGTCTCGCCCACAGAATATGTAAAGTAAATGTGTTAAGTTTGAAAAACGAATAAAACGGTTACCTTTTTTTTATTTATATTAATGGTGACGTTATAAACACACCGTGTCAATTTAATAAAAAAAAAATCTACATTCTGCACAAAATATAAATCGTCATTTGTAGAAGAAGGTCCAATGCCGGTTGTTCCAGATTTTCATCCGATAAAGGCAGGTTTCCTCGCAATATTTTCTTCACCGCTGAATACGAAGTGAATCCTTCGTATAATAGTTCAACATAAAAACTTTACAAAATACACAAGTATTAAAACATAAAGGAACTTGTGCAAACATAAAATACTTGATTGAAATTTATACAAATAATTAAAATTGAAGTATATGTCTGTGACTTCAAGCTTTTTGTTTTAATATTGCCATTTGTCTGCAGTAATATTAAAAACAGTTAAAAATTGCATATATAAATTAAAACACTACTACAGGGAGCAATCCAAATTCTGTTTAGTTTTTAACCGACACCAAAAAGGAATCTTCCTGAAGGAAGTTTTTTATGTTTGTTACATTAGAAATCCATCATTTGCAAACCGATTTAGAAAATTCTTGGTATTCGCGTTTTGGTTTAATTTAAATCTAGTCAGTTATTTCTTTTCATTCTTTCAACAAAAGAGTTCGCTTCTATCAAAAGTAACAAAGTCACGTTATGTTAAAATAGCTAATTATAATCACTAAAAACAATTTATATCAGGATTTTTCTAAACACATCCGTTAATCATATTAGATTTTTCCTGGTATGAAAATCAATACGAGCCAAATCGGGAGGCACAAACTGGTTCATAAAACATTACGAATAAATAATGTAGTCCCAACGGCATTAATTTTATAGAACGACTGGGTTTCAGTATTGAAAACTTTAGACTTGCTCAAATTCATTCGAGAATGAAATTTGAGCGTTGAAATCCCAACTATAAATTCACTGGCTTCTAATACAGGACTAACTTTCAGATTATGCATAAAATAGCGGAAACCTTTAAATGTGCTCCGAGAGTTAGAAGCGTCATGGTCGACTATCTATATGTTTTAAATCAAATTTCTTGCACAATGAGTATAATTTCGAGTAAAATTTTTATGAAATTTTATGATATACTCGTATATTAGCCGATTCCAAAAATTATCTCCATTCGTATTTAGAAAAACTTATTCCACACCGGTGGTTCAACGTTGGTTAAACGTGTGGCAGAATTTCATCGTCGCATGTTTTAGTTTCATCGACGTTGACCAATGAATTATAAATTCGCTATTTTCAGCTTGGATCCACGCGTTCAGACCATTGAGCCATTTCGAGTCTTTAATCTTTATCATAAATGCGAATGTTACTCTGTCTTTCTGTTGCTCTTGCCAAATCACGGAACCAAATTTGAAATTTGTTATCAAGCATGCTTGATTATACAAAGGCTACGTTTTCGGCTTTTTATAAACCCCTAAAACGCGTGCGAAACCGCTGATATTATATATTAATTTCTAAGAATTATATCGCCAGCCTTCTACAACAGGATCCCAGAAAGTGTTCAAAATGCCAAATTTAAAAAAAAAATGTTAAGGAACGCTTGTGTGCGAAAGGTAACTATACAATTAGTAAGTTTATGTTTGATAGCACACCTTGGGAATGAAACGATAGCCTCCTGGCTGTTTCTTTTCATAAACAATTATTTATCTAATTAATTTGACAAAAAAAAAACAAAATAAAACCCGCTGAGTTTGAGTTTGCCTGAGTCGAATACACAATTGTTATAAACAAAAAAAAACCTTTGATAATTTTTTGGATATAAAAATAATAACATCGTAATAGAAAACTTGGAGCTCAGACCGTAGCTATAGAAATTAAATACAGTTGATCGAGTTCAAAAGGCACATTTATCAGTCGTATACCGTAAGCAGCTTGAATTAGCAACATACGTAACCGGCTAATTGTCAACTTTGTGTAATTAAGGTCTTTACCTGTGTAATTAATGTACACATGTGACCATTCGCGTCGCCATACCGTCTATTTTCCAAAGGCGTCCGATAACAGTAATTTGATCTACATACTCTATATAAATTTACCATAAAGGTAAAATTAATAAAGCTTTATAATTATTTATGAACTAGCCGTAACCGCGACTTCGTGCGCGTTTGAATTTAACAATTTTTTTTTTGTATCCTAAGTAACTCCTTATTACATTAGCTATGTGCCAGTGAAAGTCTCGTCAAAATGGGTCCAGCAGTTTCAAAGATTAAAAAAATATATATGTTATCTCTATATTTTTTTTCGACAACATCAACAATCATCATCATACTTCAGTCAATGTACACAAAATCTTAATGAATTATACACCAATCACTTCCTCATGAATCACTCCTTCTCTTAGTCAAAACCGTATAAAAATCCTTTTGGTGGTTTTTTGTATAATACGTAGTGACAAGAACATGAACTTCACGCTTGTAACATCATTAGTCTAAATAAAAGACGAGAGAAGCTACGAAACGCATTATATAAAAATAATATATAAAACCTTCTTCGAAACGCTATGCATCTTCCTATATAAGTTTTATTTATATTGGCATAGTAGTTTTTTTCAGTTGGGCATTACGTTACGACTCGCACACCGTCTATTGCACTTTAATTTTCTTGCGAGCAACGTTTGTATTAAGTTTCAACTTAGTTGATACGATTCATGGAATAGGAAAAAAACATCATCATGTATGAAGAGCCGAGATGGCCCAGTGGCTAGAACGCGTGCATCTTAACCGATGATTTCGGGTTCAAACCCAGGCAGGCACCACTGAAATTTCATGTGCTTAATTTGTGTTTATAATTCATCTCGTGCTCGGCGGTGAAGGAAAACATCGTGAGGAAACCTGCATGTGTTTAATTTCAACGAAATTCTGCCACATGTGTATTCCGCCAACCCGCATTGGAACAGCGTGGTGGAATATGCTCCAAACCTTCTCCTCAAAGGGAGAGGAGGCCTTCATCCCAGCAGTGGGATATTTACGGGCTGCTAATGTTAATGCTAATGTATGAATTACATTGAATTTTTCGAAATTCTTTAAAGTTACGATTTTTCTAATATTAATGGTCTTCGGTCTAGAAAAGTTCAAGATACAGAGATATGATTCTTACCAAAATCCTTTTAAGGATGAAGGTATGAATTCTGCAATCTTATAGATATAACCGAATAAACACTGTTTCGTATCCAAAAGGTAAGATAACACGACATAATAACTTCGAGTGTTATCTATGTTATTCTGAATTGCACAAAGAAGGAAAAGTCACTCTTACTTGGCTCGTTTAGATTTAGCTTATTGTATAGTCTGCAATACAAATTTGATGGGCGTGTGCTTAAGTGTGTGTCAGAATTACTTATTATAGTCACACATATAACATTCTGAGATGCAGCGATTTTGTTCTGCGCAGAAATTCGTGTATTTTTCCTACAGCAACTGATCGAAAAAGATTCGAATTGATTACAAAATAAAATTCTAAATTCTAAAAACTCAACGGTTTTAATTCCATAAATATTACAAAAGTGCATTTTTTTACCGAATAAAAAACCGATCAATAAATAATAATTACTATAAAACAAAAAATATACAATACACATGAGCATGAGATGTAAAATGAAAACTTCAACCGCAGCAGTAATGCGCCAACTGTACGGAATGTCGGTTAAGGTTTTTTTTTTCTTTATGGTGTGCGTTATGCAAGCGCGTGCGCAGCGAGCATTTAAATAAGCCTCTTGTGTCTGTCAATGCGAGATATAACATTCCTGCATAGATATTAACAATGACATATCATTATTATCGATCAGAGCGAAATATAAATAACGTTTACAAAATAAGATAAATAATACTCACCTTGAAGTCTTACTTAAAATAAATTACGTTATAATCATAATATTAATAAAATGTCCATAGAAACAAAGATCCAAAAAAAAAATTAAATTATTATGGTTGCAAATGTTTAATTAAAAAATGATATATTGAATTTTGTTATTCTTATAAAAATTATAAATATAAAACCTAATTAATCATAATACTGCTTAGGTAGCTTAGCGAAATGAATACATTGAATATCTAAAACGAAAATAAGACTTTTTTTAAAGGCAACTGTAATATTTCAAGACAGTGATATAACATCACTGCATAAAGGCAAAAGTATACCTTTTAAAGCCAAGCTCAAAAGAACTACAATAAAATTCTTAATGAATTTCCTTTAATGGGTAATTCTCTTAATAAAACGCAATGGGTTGCGCATCCTGGATAATATAATTACTAACCAGAGTGAGGCGTCAAAGATAACCATCAGACATTCGCGATGACAGTCGGGACCATTGACTTAATATGTCATCGAGGCGCGGATAGAATACCTGAGTATCGTTATAACAGTATAAATAACACTAATGGTTTTTAATTATTTTATACAGCAGAGCTATTCTGTAAGGAGTCGCTTCGTATCTCACTTATGAAATATTAACAAACGAATTACGTGATGCGCCATTTTGATACGTGTATCATATAAATTTTATAATTATTGTAGTAAATGTCATATATAACATTTTGACATTTCACTTTCTGCGATGAGATTCGAGTTTCTTGTTACAGAATAGCCCTATACTACCCGTCAGCGGCTTTGCAAATGTTTTCATATTTTTAACTTCAAAGAACAAAGACTTTCATACAAAGTTATATCGTACAACTCCTATTTACCCTCTTAATTATTTCCAAAAAACTTTTCTTAACGTATATCATAAACACATTTTTTTTAATTACTATATTTATATACACACATACATTTGTCAAGGGGACTGCCTATTTTCTCACTCTCCTAATACGATGGCATATCCGGCACTGCTCAAACTTCAAACGCAGTACCAACGACTTTACGCGCTTTCCACGACTATAAACTCTGTCAAATTCCAAACTCCGAGCTGCTACTGTGAATTTCTCAACGGAAATACCCATTCTTTTATTATCCATGACTGTACCTCGGGATATGCCTTATAACCTACAAAGCAAACGAGGCAGTCAAATCAATTCACTTTTATAAGAAATAATCTTTAGGGTAGTCTCGTAACTTCGAAATAATTTGACATTCACGGCTATCACTGAAACCGTAACTAGATACATCGCCCGACCAACTTTACATGAGTATGTAAATTACTTAGAAAACTAAATCAAAATTTCAGTTTAGACTATAACAAGACGTATGTTTTAGTGATGAGGTTACATGAATTAGTTTAACATAGAGTACATTTCCTTGTAAAACACGGTATTTTATTCTTTAAATAAAACATCTTTGTGTTATAGCCGGTATGATAATATAATAAGTCATCCTGACACATTGATTTCAAAAACTGGACATTTTATGAATGTTACTAATTTTTCAAGCTGGTATTAAAACTTTGGTACCTAAAACCTCACAGGAATTAAAAAAAACGAGCGTGGCTGTTAAACAGTTTAACGGTTTACTTAGACGGTAATAATCAAATATCATCCAAGCGTCATCAGTTTTTATGCCGCACTAAGTCTTTAATTTTTTTGTGAAGAACTTGATCAAGAACGACAAAAACCCATCCCACTTATTTTGGCACATTATTTACGAATTATACCTTGAAGACAACTTTAGTAATCGTATCATTACTGTTACCTTTACAAAGTATTTGTTAAATATAATTATACTGTTATTTTAATTATATATCCTACATCAACCGAGTCGATAATATATATAAATGTTTGAATCACGACACACCGAGCAGATGTAATCGAAATTGATCATAAGAGAAAACTAATAAATATATAAAGATCTTTTTATTATTAAGTAACGAATTATATGAAATCAAAACGTTTATTAAATAATGATTTTGATTTGCTTATTGATCGTCAAAAAACTACCACCAATTCGGAAATAAACATTTTGAGTTCAGTACACACACTTCGCACACACAAGGGACAAAAAAGCGTCATGAAATTTGCAATCACGGTTTACGAGTCGATCTTACCCCCAAGGCGCGCTGATAGATGCTCACATCAATAATATAGAAACTCAAGTTGAAAGCATAATAAGTCTCTTTCCATGTTGGGCTTACAAAATCAAGTTAGGATTGGAAGACTCTTGGATTGGCGCATCCCTAATGCATAGAACATTAAAATTCACGTAGCATGCTCGAATCTAACTTCAGTCGCCCATACACTTGTTATACAAGTATTCAAATAAATCTTCGGATGCAATGCTAGCCGGATTTCTACTGAAGAAACATTTCGTCACGAATTATAATTTAAAACTTATTCGAAATTAGGAATTAAATTACATTTATTGTAGTAATTTGAAGATTCTCTTGACATGTCTTATATACATAGGGTTAAGCATCCTGAATTTGGGAACACTTGGGAATATTTATTGTCTAGTAATAAAATAAAGATATTTTTAAGGACCACCTGATTGGCGATGTAAGAAATATTATTAACCATTCCCTACATCGGCAATGCGCCACCTTGGGAGCTAAGATGTCCCTTGTGCCTGTAATTACACCGGCTCAAACCGAAACACAACAATATTAAAGCACAAAGACCCACCACTAAGTGCACATCATGAACCATTTTTCACTACCTCATTCACTACCAAAAACTATATCTATAAAACTACATTAATTTCAAGTCTACGTAAAAAAAAAACAGTTACAAAATTTTATTTTATAGTATAAAATAAAACATGAATTTTACATTTATATGCATAATTGATTAAATAATAACATAATTAATATAAAATGAACGTTTCTTGTATTTTAAGGTTAACCAAATAATTAAATAGTTCACCTAATAGAGTTATTTGTTAACAAAACCACATATTACGTAAGCATTATTTCAAAATAATAATACATAATGATTACACAAACAAAGTATCAGGTATTATATAAAAAAAGGTTTATATTGTGGGAACAACATACAAAAAATCTCTATTTAATTGGGACAGGAAACTTCGCGGACGCACAGTGAGCAACTGACCAA
This sequence comes from Vanessa atalanta, assembly GCF_905147765.1. NCBI lineage: Eukaryota > Metazoa > Arthropoda > Insecta > Lepidoptera > Nymphalidae > Vanessa > Vanessa atalanta. Next base: position 4,049,193 of record NC_061895.1, read on the forward strand.
AGTTTCATTACAATCGGATAAATGGCTTAGGAGTAAAAAGCAATTACTTCTGAATACTTATTAATACTTACGTGACATACAAACAGAATAACAACTAATAATTCAACTAAATATCGACGATACTTGGATGGAAAGTAAGATGCACTGCAAGACGGTTTACAATTTTTATTTGTGAATAGAATTCGTGATACTTGAAAGAAAAATAAATTATATAATTATGAACCTGAATAAAAGTGTATTCAATAAATAAACAAATGATCTTTAAAAGCTTCATAAAACTACTAATTGCACAAAATCAGACATTCAACTTAATTTCATATGTAAATTGATATCTAGACACAGGTGAGGAACTATTAGGTTATGAGGTGAGGTAATACTTGACCTTCGGAGCGATCAGTGAAGCCGCTAGTCGGGGTTAATTGATTCACTAATTGGTTAAGTGCATTAATTACTGTCATCTTGGTAGCCGTATAAATGTATGGTATAGTTGGAGTAAGATGTAAATCAAGGGTCTAATAGCAGGCGATGATCCACACAACTAATCTCTACACATAGATTTTTAAACGATATTATAACATGTTTGTCCCGCAATAATACTCCCTGTATTATGCAATACGTACCAAACTCACTCCTTCATAGTAGAGATAGTCATTAGTCATTAACCAGGACGAGCTATGAAACATTTACGTGCCGGTACTGTGGTCACTGATCAATTTTAAGTTAATTTAATTTGAAAATCGAATTCCAAGGGTCGCTTTGAATTAACAATACTAATCAATGAAGAGACGCTTTTCATTGTAATGCCCAACGGATAAAAATGATGAATGGACCCAAAGCTTATACCAGAAGATTTAGCGCGTTTCGGAAAAGGTTTTAATATATAATCAAGCAAGATAACTTATGCCGACGGTGTTGCTTGTATTGTATAAATAATCATATTTACTAGCTTTTCTCATAATTCTCATTAACTAAAACTCTTTAGTTTTATATATTCTAAAAATTGTGCTACGTATGCAAGCAAATGGAGCCGACAGCGCGAGTAAATGGGTGACCGCATTCAATGAATCTATCTCATGGAATGATTCAGGGCCGGCCACCGAGGTTATTTCGGTAAGAAGTTATAGAAATATCATCATAGCATATTAACAATAAACCTACGTATAGTTTATACGTTAACCGTTTTGAAATAAAAAATCTTAGCGAAGACCCTAATTCTGTTGAAGTCAAATTATTAAACATTTGTTTACTCTAGTACTAGTCCATAATGAGAAAAAACGCTAACACACTTAACATTCCAATACCAATGAAATTATTGAATTTAAAAGAATAATTATTAATAAAAAAGTATTTATTACTAATTATAAAATTTAAAAAAATCTAATAAGTAATTGAGACCGTAATCTTTAGTCATGAATCACGTGTATCTTACTCATATTTTCGTCTTTACACAATAGTAATTATTGTAAATATAAATACTTTATTTCAACAAAATGCCTAAATATTTTCATACTAAATTCGTTCCAGTCAAAGTTTATCCAATAATACCTCAACAGAGCCGTTATACGTAAAAAGCATTCAAAGCTGGTCTTTAGCAAAAACATCACGTTTTCGAAAATAAGAACTTTTATTATCTGTACTACCCATACACACTGAAGATTATCGCTGCGATATTTATCGAAAAATTTTGATGTTCCATTAAAATAAACTACAAAAATGTGATCTTGTTGAAGATTTTCAACTAAAATCCTATATCTAAGTAACATAATAACGATGACCGACGAATACTTTTAAATAATGAATACTGTTAACAATGTAATTTCCGTTTTTTTTCCATAGCCTACCGCAATTATACTGTGTGATGTGACTAACTAAATTGTGTCTGAGCCAACTGTCTTAAAACTTAAGTAAAGTACAGTAAGATAGATGTAAAGGAACAATTATGTATTAACCAACAGTGTACATATACCCTAGTCTAAAGTAGTCGTCACCCCGTTCCCCTTTCGGGTTTAGTGTCATAGCTCATTTCAAATTACAAGGCCGTACCGGCTAAGCCCCGGGCAGATCTTATTTATCCTTTAGTTTCTTCGTATTATTTGATCTCAACAAATACCGTTATAAAAACATGAGAAATTTTGAAGACAACATGAGGCGTTTGTGATCTACCAAGTGCTATTTTGATTATTGTGATTCAAAGATATGAAATAATAAAATCATGATTACAAATATATTTAATAATATTATATTATTGAAAAGATAAGAATCGGTCTGGAAATTTTCCACTGCTGGGCAGAGAAAAATTCTCTACTCTTGCAGAAGCTTTGTCAGATTATCATCGGAGAACTCGCAGGCGGTATCATTAGGATGTTTTCCTTCAACCTTTAGCAAGAGGTGAATTATAAACACAAATTAAGAACATGAAAACTCAGTCAATCATGTTTCCTTTTTTGTGTTGTTGAGGGAAGTATGTTCAGTTTTATAGTTTAGAATTATGACTATGTTTATAATTAAATTTGTCATCTTTGGATATTGTACCCAATACAAGTATAATCTCCTCGACAGTTATTGTATACCAACCAACAAAGCTTTGTATTGCATTGTTCCGGGCGAGTAAGCCCGAGTATTTAGAACTACAAGGGATATAACAACTGAAATGCTCGGATTGGTTACATGTTAAGATAAGAATTCTCAATAGCTCAACGAAACAAGGACATTCTCCTCCATGATAGATTAAATATATATTAGTTTCTATATGATGTGGTATTTTCTACAAACGAAATTGAATATCGCCGTGTGACTTAGTCTAGGTCCGTTGACAATTTAAGATGAAGCCAGACGTTAGGAGTAAAACAGATTTTAAAACTGAGTAATCTTTGCTTATCTAAAATAATATATTAAAAAAGTTAGTTCCAAATAACGTCACATTTAGAAACGAATATATCAAAAATACAAACAATATTTCAATCTAAATGTAAAATTATAAAACATACAAATAATATAATAGTATCGTATTTTTAGCCGCATAACCCTAGCACAGTTAAGCAAGATATGCGTTCACAATTTAGTTTTATCGCTAACGCCTACGGAGTACTGGCACCACAGCCAAATAGTCTATGCCTTCCAATACAGGTGATATATTAACTTAATAAATATCTATATATAGGTATTTATATCATCGATAGAGAAACATCAACGAATGTGATTTTGTTTATGTGTTACGCATTCACATCACACTCAACCAATCAACATAAAACGCTGTCAGTGGTACAGGAATGGACTTTGGGTACCTGAAGACTGCCATCCTCCCGGGACCCCTTCACTCGCCGGTGGACAGAAGTTTTACTATTAAAGTTAATTATTTTTAAAAATTGTGTTTAATTTTAATTTGCTTTTATGGCCAGTCCAATACCTATTTGTGTATTTTTTTATTGTCAATTTTTCATATAAAATTAAATTTAGAACAATAAAGAATTGTAATACGACTAAATCTAAGATACTATCTTGTTCGACTAATAAACATGACTGTAGTGGCACATATTTTAAATAATGATTGATTAATTTTCGTATTAACGATTTTATTCAATCGATCATTCAAAATTCAAAACTTCTGGAATTGAATGACGGTTACGCGATAATGGAGCGATTCCCAATACATTGCATCGTTCTGATGTATGTATGTCTATATGTATGTAGATAAAAAATATATATAGTACTAATATTTATTCGGTATTATTTTAAAATATGACATTCATTTCTTTGTGTAGTGATTATTAATTCTTTATTCGATGTAAGTCTTTCGATATTGGAATTGAATTTAAAATTGCTTCGTGAAACATCTGGTGTAAAAGTCCTTAGAAAATTTTCATACATTTCGTACGTAATGAAATACTATAAATATAACGAAATCTGCTAGCTTCGATCAAGATTCACTCCAATTCCATATTTAAAATAAGTTTTAATTTGATGCTTATTAGATTTTAAAATTGGAACAGACTATTGGGAATTCATTTTTACAGTTACGTATTTTTATATCGGACCAAAAGGCCTTAAAACACTTTTTTTTTTTTACAATGTATACAGACGAACGGTAAATATTTACCTGTTCTTCATTATTGTTTTACGACTTAGGTATACCGTCCCGAGTTTACTTTACTCTTATTGTTTCAGGAACGTGTTTCAATGATGTGTATATTTATGTTATAAATAATAATCATTTATAAATTGTTTAATACCTCTAAGCAGCTGTTTCTTGGCAGTTGGCTTTGTTCAAGCCCGTTTAGGTAAGTGCCACCCACTCTAAAATAATTCGACAACCTAGTGTTCCTGTTTGAAGGCTAAGTAAAAGCAATAACCCTTAAATATCCCACAGCTGGTCAAAATTATTTTCTCCTTTTAACGAACTGGTTTGAAACCTTATCTCATAACGATGCTGCTTATGCATGTATAAAATAATATTATAGAAACAATTCGTTATTACCCATATTATTATGATTCATATTGCAATCCAATGTTGGCGGTAAAATGCCGGTGTAACTTAAAATTACTTATACCACATACAAAACGAGTAAGCTTGTTAAGTTTAGGATAGGATATATAAATTTAATAGTATTTCATTACCATTTCATGATTAAATTATTAGAAAAAAACAACTTTGGAACAATATTTTATAAAAAATATTTTTACTACGTATGTCTCTACCTACTCTGTGAATCTACATTCCGTACCAAATTCCGAGAGGAACCGATTCAAAAGTGCTGGTAAGAGTCTACTTGTGTATTTTGATTCTGACCATAAGAATTATTTGTGTTAACATTTGATATATTATATATTTTTAATTAATGAATACGGCATTGGAGCGTAACCCGTTCGTTAAATTCCATCCCACGAAATCGCACGAAACTGAAAACTCATAATGTATTATAATTGTTTCGAGCAGCGTTCATTAAATGCATGTTCATTTTGACAAACGTAGCAAGGGACGACATTTTTTTTATTACACGCGAAAAATATAATTTAATTTTAAATTTAATTCGTTCTTTTCGCAACAATTGCACAAAATCTGATTGGATTCTTGTTTAATTAATTCTTGAACATTTTGATCTTAGTTTAATTACATTCCAATATTGAAAATACATAATAAATTGCTTTAGAAAACGATATTGTTTTCAATAAATAATAAATTATATAAATAAACAAAACATACTTATATAATGTTCATAAATACCTTTATGTAATTAAAGAAATTTTTTTTTTTTTAGTCATTCTTTTATATAATATGCAGCATATTATAAAATCATTTGATATAAAAAAAAACAAACGATTCAATTGATATCACACATATTTTTAGCGCAGATATTTTTATCAAATGATTTGATATCACAGTGCAAATTATTTATCTCTTAATCGGTAGTCGACTGGAGGTGTTTTATTCTTATTTATAAAAACGAATGTATTTACAACTATTTGAGATGAATAAATATTGACGCCGTTTGACCGTACACCTTGAAAGTTTTTCTGTAAAAAATATGACGGTCCACCTGATTGGTAAGCAGTCACCGCCGGCCATAGACATTGACGCTGTAAAATATACTGATCGTTCCTTACATCACCAATACGCCAGCAGCCTTGGAAGCTACGATCTTACGTCCCTTCTGCCTGCAGTTACACTGGCGCACTTACCCTTCAATACAAAAATACTAAGTATTGCTCTTTGGCGGTATATCTGATGACTGGGTACTATCTAGACGGAATTGCACGAAGCCCCACCACCAAAAGTTTGCTCATCAACTTCTACACCGTTCAACCAGGACGTGACAGAAATCGATCGCATCATACATAAACAAACACACAATACCAATACTATACTCAACTACCTCTATGTATCTCGAAACGTGGAATATTGAGAACTTTTAAAAATGGAATACGCATTCATTACAATAAATATATTTATGGATTAAAAATATGGATGATCTTATAAATACGAATTCAATTCACAATAAAACATCACGGAGAATGTTTCACGAAATTTCACGTTACGTAATTTTACGTACGGTTACGCACACAGTGAAGTAGGATGTTTATTACACAAGAGGATGCTTCTGTGCAGATTTCGTAGTCGGTTACAAACTTCACTTACGACTTTTTTTTATTTTTATAAAATGTACTTATTAAATCATTGCAGAAATAACACAGACGAATTAAAAAAAAAAACTTGTGTAATGGATGCGTTCAAACTTTCAACTAAAATTGTTGATAATTTCACTGATAGTTATAGTTAACACTTGTTTCTCTACAGATAGTCGAAACATATACAACATTGTATATATTATTTATAATGAAGAACTTATGTTAACTACATAAACTTGTTGAAAAACCAAATTATCCCAATTTATATACACAGCTTAACGATCAAATTTACTTTTAATTACTTTGATTATATAGTTATGTATTCCCGGCGGAGGTTCTCAACAACGTTTAGAAAAGACAAACAGCTTTTCATTTATTTTATATTGCGATAATTATATTTTAATATAGAATGTGCAGCGGTATGTTGACGTACATTTTACAAAATAAAATTAGTATATAAATTATATATTTTTAATTATTTAATTTTCTAGGCTGTTGAACCCTGGATCTAGTCGTATTTATATTATTCCTAGAATTCATGCTTTGCATATGTTTTTTGAAAAAAATTTGTTATAAAATGAATATTTATTTGAATATCGAACGCGTCGTCATTAAATAGACTATTTAAATGAAAAGTCTAATTTAGTAACAGATAAAACGAAACGATTCTGTACAAAATCATCTTTGTTGAAGTATATCGTTTTAAGGCCTTGTCTTAATAAACAGAAAGAAAAAAAAACAGGTATTTCAGGTACTAATAAAATCTTTATTTGTTTTTTGTCTAAAAATTCTTTAATCAATAATAGCACTTAGGAATAATGTAGCTTTCTACCAGTGTTTTTTTTTAATAGGATCATTACTTTCGTCTATTAACCCCTACATAAAAATAAACAAATTTTACATCTTTAAAATATTACTTGACGACCTCCGTGGTCGAGTAGTGTATACGCCGGTTTTGATGGGTACGCCACTCCGAGATACCGGGTTCGATTACCGGCCGAGTCGATGTAAAAACAGTTCATTAGTTTTTTATTTTGTCTTAGGTCTGTGTGTTTGTGGTATGGTCGTTCGTCACGTCTGGTTTTCTATAACACATAGATCGGAGCAATGTTTGTGATGTTGTCCAATATTTATTTATTATAGTATAAATAAAAATTTCTCAATCATAACGTTGTTGATTTACCTTGGCTGCAGCATGATGCTATACCTATGTATCATCTATTACACTTCATCTTTCTTAAATTCCAATTATCCGATCCTTTGCAATCGTCTTCGGTTTCGTCCGATAATCCTACGAAATGTACACGAGCAATTTATTTCATGTTAACGCAAATAAAGACACAGCATACATTTTCTCAAAATTATGTAATTAAGATGTATCCTTAGATAAAATGTACTGAAATCCTTACATCTGTATCTGACATCGAGAATGAGCCGCACAATTGCATCGGATAGGTAACTCGTGATTTGATATCGAAAAAATGTATTTTTCTCATATACGTGACCTATTCCTTTACATCAGCAGTCCTATTCTGGAAGAAGTCTTATCTCGCTCGTAACTCGTTTAACGGTGATACGCTATTACGATACGTGTAACCATTACATATCATAATCACTGTTATCAATATCGCATATATAACATTCGTCACTTTATCTTCGAGTTTGTTCTTAAAGAATATCACTACTATTCATCACGGTTTCGCCTGCTGATATGTTATTAATTAACATTAATTATACGAAATTTCATTTGACACGTTTCTATCTCTTCCAAATTTCAAGTATGTATGTAATATATATTTAAATGAGCGTTTATAGTCAATTAATATATTGTATACTTATATATATAGATGATAAGAACTAATTAAATACTCAATTTAATCACTTTAGTTTACCTTTAAAATGCCTCATCACAGTACCAAAATGAGTGAAAAAGCTTCAGATATATCAAATTAATTAAAATTATCAAAATTATCACGATCAACAATGTCCTAATTGTATAGATATCAATTAGGAAAACTTTTTCTTATTAAGAACAAGAATCTAGACACGCGGTAGCGTGTCAGCCAAGTTCTAGTAACAGAACTGGCGTGCAGCACCGTGTGTAATATTACACGAACCATTTGGAGCCACTTTTGACCTCCTCATAACTCAAAAACTATTTGACATAAATGTGTCAAATTTGGCTCATATATTGAGACTCGCGAGATACATATGTGTTCCAAATTTCATAAACGCATCTCAAATGGTTATTTAGATATTAACGTCTAAAAATCGTCATTTTTATCACTGACTGACCTATAGATCAAAACTATAACCTACTTCCAGGTGACCTAGAAAGTTGAAATTTGGCATGTAGGTAGATAATTAGGCCAATATAAAGGAAAAAATCTGAAACTGGTAATTTTTTATCATTTTATTACAATTTTTCATTTTATTGGGTCTATAGGAACACTTATATACTTATAGTTCCTGTAATAACTGTAATAAAAAAATGACGTAAGAACCAGCAATCAAAACTTATGACAGCCGGTCTTAATGTGGATTTTAAGGTCTTCACGTGAATATATAACAAGTTGAATACCACCCTTAATTTTTTTAAATCCAAATATTTCCGTTTTATTACTTATTAGTATAGCTGACTTTGGTATTTATTACGTTATTAACTAGCATTTAGCGCACATCAATGGTGCAAAATCTATATATATACTTTAAAAAAATAAATAATAGGCATTTCGGTACACGGCGCGCGACGTGACGCCGAAGCAGCGGGATAGAAGCGTTGTGATTAAACCTTAACGCGGACGTGTCTGAGCGAGTGGTAACCGCGCTCATAAGAATTATTTCAATGCCTTCCGATGGAAGCTGCCTAGTCTATTCGACTGCTTATTTTTTGTTTGAGTATACTAGTATACAACAATAAAATAGGTTTCGTGAGACTGTAGTAGAGTATGTATATCGTAACAGGAATGATTTAAGTTTGTACTCTAGCGCTATAAACGGGGATCCTTATTGCTTGGAAGAACAGTATCGAGCGAGCATGCTGATGTCAGCAAAGGACTGGTGAATGGGTCCAATGGAAAAATAGAGAAAGTACATTGAGGACGTCGATAACAGCAATAACGCACGTAAAATAACAATTCAATTTAAACATAATTTAATTTGCGAACTAGAATACAAACCAAGTTACAGATATTAAGTAATGTACATATATGTTCAAAGGAAACAATTCTCTGTTTGCTTAGCATATTCTACTACTATACACAAATCACAAGGCCTTCGCCTTGACGGTGCTCATTTCGACATAGGCTCCTCTATATTAAGTAAAGAGCAGGCTTACGTTGGCCTCTCTAGAGTTAAAAACTTAGATGGAGTACATCTTATCAATTTAGGTCCAAGTCAAATCAAGACACAAGAGAGCTCTATTGTAGATTACAACCGTCTGCGCACATTATACCACCCCTACTTGGGCAAATTAAGTATAAACAGAAAACGCGTAAAAAATATCCGGACACTGAATGGGCAATTCACTCGAACATTTAAGAGGTACCTACAAGAAAAATAAGAACGTATAAAAAAAAGACAATTATACCCCGTAAACATAAGAAAATAGAATAGCTTAACAAAAACCATTTGTTATTAATTTTGTTATTAATAAGTACCTACTAATAATTTATATACAAAAAGTAGTGATATCCCATCAAAAAATGAGAGCCAAGTTAAATATTATGATATATACCTTGGTTGTTGTCTTCAACGACAAAAGAAGTGAGATCTAAATTTGTGCCAAGTTAATAGTCCTTTCTGAAATTTATTTATAACTGCATAAAATATCATTTCTTCTTATAACTTGGGGTAATATATTGTTGCCTATGGTCTGACTTGGCTAGTTCTCATATATAAATTATATTATAGCCTTCGTAAGTTCTAAGCCTTTACAAATGAATTATAAACACAAATTAAGCACGCAAATATTCAATGGTATCTGGTTAAGATTCATGTTTTCTAGTGACTGGACCATCGCAGCTCTTAATGTACGTTAATACTAACTAAGCAATACTGAGCTGTCCTCCATTCTTCTTAAACAATGTCCTAATTGTATAGATATCAATTAGGAAAACTTTTTCTTATTAAGAACAAGAATTCTATTTTTGCCGTTCAATAGTAATTTTTGAAAATTCACAGAATTCTTAAAATTAGCAATTCATTTACACTACGAATAAAAGAGTGTTAAAAAAACAACTAATAAGTTCTTGCTTCTAATATTTTATATGCAAACACTTTTTACTTTTTTAGGTAGGTAGAAACGGCCACCTGATGTTAAATAGTCACCTATAAATGACATTGTAACAAGTAATTATCACTCCTTACCAACTATAACAACTTAATTAACTTTATTAAAATAGCCGCAATTCAACAAGCGAATTTACGTAGAATTCTGCAAATTTTACGCCATATATTAACAAACGGTAACGACCGCAAAATATAAAAAAAAAAAATAACAAAAAACAGCAAAGTAATAAAAGAACCAGACCACAGACACACATTCTGCTAAATGTTGTTTAAAGCGTGGCTTAGATTAAAACGTTTTAAAATTCACAATGACTTTATTTCGGTAAAATTTAAAGAAAAAAATATCATACGTTTATTTCAACCGGTTTTTTAAATATAACGTTACAAATTAACACCTACTTAACTTGATTGAAACAATTTAAGCGGTTTCGATTATATTTTGATGGAATAATTTTAATACGCATATGTATTACAGTATTAACAGTAAATAATGCAAATTATTCGGCAAACTTACACAGATAAACATATAATCAGCGCAGCTTAAAATTATTCTAGAACGTATTGTATAATATATGTATTAATTAAGGCACATTAAATATATGTTTAAGAACCTATTTTTGACAAAGGCACTTGAAAGAATATGTCATTTCCACCAATGTGTGCTGTTTTTTCATTACTCGCTCCTACCATCAAAATTAATAAGAAAATCATGATAATACGATACATACTTAAGCTGTATATAGAAACGCTGGAGGCATACGGAGCTGTTTAAATATTCTCCCCACTAGCTCCGACCGTTTTGTATCCAGCGATAGACGGGAGCTCTGTCATTACAATCATAAGAGTCTACACCTTAGACGTTACCGTACACAAACATTGATAAAGTCAGGGTTTTGATTGATGCTTTACGCTATTTCATTAACATAACACATGCTTAGAAATATCGAATTCATAAAATACATACATATTTTATTATTAGGCAGTCATCACAAATGCTTTTCCAACAAGAACGTACAAAATATTTATCTCTAAAATCTACAAAAAAAAACATAACAATGAACTCTTATCGCGCACAATTTAACTTTTATAGAAGTTAATTATTGTCAATTCAATGAAAACACTTCAAGCTTCCCTAGATATAGTACCTATATTGAAGAAATTTATTTCACGTCGACACGAAATACAATCCTTTATCGACTACGTTCTGATTCACTGAAACACGAATCACGGTAAATACGGTATGTTCAGTAGTTACGTATCTACGGAGCCATCTTTAACTTAAAGCATATATTTATATATTATTTCTAACAAAGGGAACAAATTTGACATTCGCACACTTAAATAAATATGTACAAAAAATATATCGGGAACGTAATATTGATTTTATTTATACAAGGCTAGTTTCCGCCAATGGGGCAAGTGCGAAGTACCCTTAAGTAGATCATCGATTAAATAATTAAAACAAAAGCATAACAAATGTCACTTTCGCAATTATTACATAGTTTATATTACAATGAATATAATGAAACTAAACATAAATGCAAATAAGTCTCCACTGACTGTTTGATTAGTTAATTTTGCTCTCGTTACTTAAACTAAAAGTTTTTGTACTAAAATGCTGGTAATAGAGATTATTAATTAATGTCTATGAAAACGATGATCAACCTAAGTCCAAAGTGATTACACGTTACAAGTTGATAAGGAAGTACGTTGTATCCTAAGACATCTTACGGTTAATATGTTAACTAGCTTGTTGACCGAGTTTCGTTCGTTTCTGTTGTGGGTATTTGTTCATACTATCACTAGGGACTTATAACGTAAAATAAAATTAGAATCATACACACATATTTACATTACTTATTACATGCCATATTCTAATAGAAGAAGAATTATTTATAAACTCACCTTAGATTTATATAGTCTATGCTATTTGTATTTGACAATTAAACCCATATTTTAAATGACATTATTTCACGAATCCATAATGGGTTCCGTATCGTATTGAAGATGTCGAACAATGTTATCAGATTAAAAATAAATAGCACACAAAGTTACGTCAAACACATGGTATAGATACACATTGTCAAATATTATTGGATGAATTCAACAATAATTCAAAATTCAAATATGACAGTATTCAATAAAATACCTTCAGATAGTTGCAGAGTTATCACACGTTTTCCGGGCAGATATTAAAATAAAAGTACCTAACGTAGACAATCAATATGTACGAAGAAAAATCAGTTACGCAAACAAAAGCCGTGCTTAAATTACATCACAATGGTAAACTTAAACAAAGGCGCTTTCATTTACAAATATTCCGTACAAATTCTGAAGGAATCTAAAACTCTTCTTGAAACAGCCAACTACAACCGATATTTGACCTTCGTACCTTCGTGATACGAAACTTCGAAGGAGTTACGACGTGACTAAAGAATACGGAATATCGTATACTTTGGAAATGGCAAATTCGTTTATGTAATGTTTTATGAAGGTTTCATTCTAGTTTAAAATTACGACAATTTAATATTCACACTGTTTGTTTTACGTACTTGCTATGTGTATATGAAAGATGGTCCAGTGGCTATAAAACGTGACACTTGATCGAAGTTGGCGAATTCATATCCACTGAGCAAAAATTTCATGTGCTTAATTTGTGTTTTTTTATTTCATCTTGTGCTCTCACACAGGAGTATTCAAAGTGTACATTCGTGTATTCACCAGCCTGCATTTGAGTTGCATGCTGGATGGAATGGAGTCCAAATCTTCGCATTATGATTTTCTGCCAAACAGTATGACAATAACAGACTGTTGGTTTTTTTTATATTTCTATGAATGAAGTTCTAAGTCAAAATATCAAATAGCAACCGCTTATTGTTCACGTTCTGTTTAATAATCTTTCGAAGAAGTATTATTAGCACCAATTATATGTTATATTTATCGAATGACATGAATAATAATGAAGGTTACCCGAGCCAATTAAACTACGTACCTAACCTAGGATACACCTAAACAATTTGATAAACCTAGAAATGACGATAAATATATGACAATAATTGAATTTACTTAATTAAACAATTCGTTGGAAGTTATAACAATATAGGGCCTTATTGTATACATAACCAAGTTGGCATATCATTAAGATTGAATCACTGGGGGGTTGAAGCTTGAAGTAAAATATTAATTAAAGCAAAAACTTAAACGTATTTTTAAATTATGCATGAGAAAAACTATGTAATCCTGTAAAGTGGAGTACATATGTTGAATTGTCGCTCGGTTTTTAAAAAACATCAAAAAAATTGCAATTCCATTACAAAGTTTGCATTTTAAATAACTGTTTGAATTTACGATACATACGAGACTTTTCGTTTCTTTTTTCAATGCTAACTAATATTATGAATGCGAAAGTAAGTCTGACTGTTTTTTACGCTTTTACTACTTAACTGATCAGCGAGAAATTTTCCATATACGTTGTTTGTTTACATAAGAACATAGGGTTCCTAACATCTGACCAACCCCTCACACGCCGTCAGGCCGCAGGCGGAAACTATTAGTGATTATTTAAAGTAGCGAACCAGGAAACAATTTTTGATTTAGCTTCTTTAACAGAGCAATTTATAATGTAGCAGGCGCAGTGTTCTCTGTTATACATAAATGAATCTATGTTGGGACTGGGCTTGTTTCTCAAAGATCAAACAAAGGGTGAATCTTTATGTTTCCATGGACGTACCTATTTTAAATTCTTATACATTTTGTTCTGTAAAAACATTTTTTGTTACTTTGAAAGTAAAGATCAAAAAGTCTTATTTGAAACAGTGTATTTTATCGTGTGTTTTATTTTTGTATTTCTATTGTAACCATACTATCGTATAAATATTTTTTTACCAGGGGAGATAGCGATTAATTATATATAAAGCGATAAACTATTACAATCGAAGCGTTGAAAATAAAAATAAAAGATATACGTTTGATTTTATTACTCACACAATAACTTATACGTATTACTTATTACGTATTACTATTACTTATTCTAATAACTTGTATGTATTTTAAAATTATAGTTTGTTTATTCGATTTTTGAAAAAATCTTAATTTAATAATAATAATTTATGTGTATATAACATATACATAAAAAGCAGGTAATGACCCGTAGTAAAACCGTGATCAGGACACGTGAGTTTGAAGATTGTGGGTTCTGCGGGTGAACACCACTAAACTTTAATATTTATAATTCCTTTCGTGCGTTAGAAATGGAATACGACGTGACGAAAGGTGCACGTGTCACCTCATCGACTAAACTCGCTTTAGAGTACCGTGGCTGAATAAACTCCGATCGTTTTCATCGGGAGGAGAGCTAAAGCCCAGCAGTGAGACGTTTATAGAATGTTTATTTTTTATACATATATATTTAGATGAGTTAGTAGAAAACATTTTCATAACGAGATATTCTTTGAGGACTAATTATGATGTAGACTCAAAACGAAATCAACCTGATTTATAACGACATCTGTAGTTCATGACGCACTCGCGTCGACAGTCAATACATTAGTCATTAATTACAAATCACTGTTGGTATTATATACACATTAGACACTCATTCCGACTCGTCGTGATTGTATACGATTATGATTACACAGAGAATAAAAAGACTCGTAATAAAAATTTACATTCATGACAGAGATCTTGAATGTTGAGTACGAAATACGTAAAAAGAAAACGATACCATACCATAAAAAAGGATTCCTATACCCATTCACTATATTATTTACAGTATATATTGATTTAGAACTTGCAAGTGGATAATGAAGAATACTATAGTCAATTCCAAGAAGTAATAAAGATAAACAAACTTAATATTTACTTATGACATAATAGTTCTTGACTAATATATGTTTATTTATAAAACAACACTATTCCAATATACTACTTATATTCGCTTTGATTTTTCTTCCAAGGTTCCGATAAAAGATTCGTCGACGCCATTTTTTGCAAATCCATAATAAATATAATAGATTAATTATTCAAGCTCTCGACATATGATATTGCGTCAATTCGATTTAAATTATTTTCGCTCGAAAAGTTCACTTTGAACAATAACTGTATAAGGAAAACTAGAATTACCCAGTTATTAATCAAATAATTATCGGCCATAAGTAGGTATAGGTCAGTGGACAGTCCACCCGCTTGATGGGCAGATAATATTACGAACAGTTCGTGCTCAAAGGACACGTTTTACACGGGACCGAGTAAATTAGCGCATCGGAAGGAATCCTTTGGCTGATAATGAAATCCGCGTTTTAACAATGACCCTTTTGAAAACAGACAGAAGAACCCATCACGCAAATACAAAACGATTTTAGTTGTTAAGACACTTAAAGGCGGAAATGTTGATAATGTGATCACACTTCCTAATTTTTAGTACAAGTAATTTTAGCTAACATTAAAATATAATGTATGTTGTCGAACAATATATTTACATATACTAGATAGTATTAGGAATGCGTTGCAATGACTCATACAACTTATTTTTAAAATCGCATTAAAATTATCCTCATATGTATACCTATTAATTGTCATAGTAATCGCTTGATATAGAAGGTCGGTAGTATGTAGTATAGTAGTTGATATACGGGAGTCACATAACCAACTTAGTGGCGACTTACAACAATGTGAATAGTAGAAAAATGACTTCATTATATATGCCAAATTTGATTGTGGTTTTTCTAAATTTGTCGGAACTATTCGTCTCAAACACATAAGTTCCTTTTAATATAATTCACAGACCATATCGATTCTGAGTCAGGTAGGTTAAGTCGTTATGATTCAAGCGATGACTCTGACAGCACAGATATGAACTTATTGGACACCCCCCACCACTTCCCCAGAGCAACGAAGTCCGCAACTTTATATACAATTTATTAATAAGTTTCCATCACGTAAATGTGTTTTTATATCTATCTATGTGTGCGTTTGACAAAGTTTTGAAAACTTTGTCGTGGAAATTATGTTTAGATATCTTTTAGAAAAATATTTTTGCTCGTTTTGCGCGTCATGTCAAACTTTAAAGTTGATTACATATCACAAACCACTGCATCCAGCTTTAGCTTTTTCATTACTATCAGCCCACAAAAACAAAAAGTATATTGAATTAAACTAGTACATTTTAAATACTATAAAAATAATTGTTTTTAATAAAATCGTAACAGTCAAACATACAAAAAACAATAACACACCATGTGTTACGTATCGTACATTCCTCCTTATCGACCTTCCAATACTTAAATATAAGTATAAATATAATAATCATATCAATTTCGATATTTTTTAATTGGATCGTTATGAAAAAATTGCATCATTATACAACATTTTTTAAATAAGATCATCATTAGACATGCGCAGATCGAGCCTGACATTAAAATAAAAATCGAAGGTAATATGGAACATAATGTAAAATGAATTAATTTCAAAAAAATATATTCATTAGTGATTATTTTCGTGTCATACGAGAATGTTCGTGTAATAAAAATTCTGAGTGGTAGATTACACTAATCTTGCTATACTAATAAATAAGATATCGTATTCTGGTTTGAAGGGTGAGTGAGCCAGTGTAACTACAGGCAAAAGAGGCATGTTTACTTAATTCCCAAGGTTGGTGGCGCATTGGAGATGTAAGGAATGATTAAAATTTCTATTATCAATGGACAGTGATGACCACTTACCATCAGGTTCTACTTCATAAAATCAAAACATACTTATACCAGCAGAAGATGCAGCGTTTTCCGGAGAAGAATTTAAAAGCAAGTGTTGCTTCATTCGCTTTAAATTAAAACGATGAACGTGACAAGCGTGAATTTCATCTTCTCGTTTTATATGTATATACATCACCGTAGAATTGTAAATACAACACTATTTCGACAGTTCACAATCTCGCGAGATGGATTATAATGTAATTTACAATTTTCCGATGACATATACAACGATTGACAATAACAATTACAGACTATATAAAAAATATCTATTTGATATAACTACTAACTATATTAAAAATACTATAACTAAATCGAAACGAAACGTAGGTAGGTAGGTACACGTAGAAAGTGGTTTTTAGAGGTCGCTATTTGTCATGTAACTGTACCAATGACCGATAGAGATGATTAAATTATATCAATAACCTGTTTTACGCTACGAATTACCATATTTTTTTCTATATAACAAGTTGTACTCACGTTTTTGTGTCGGCTCTTAATATATACATACAGTTTATTGAAATACGAATGTGTCAGAATTTTATCTGATAAATTTTACCTTATACACGTATTCTATGTACTTATTATTGGAATAGTTCTTGGCTGTATACACATTTACATTTGCCTGTAAAAAGTTGTTTCCATTTTTAAACATTTGATATTCCTTTTTTAAGCACTCTGATGTACCTTACTATAAAGAAAGCGTATTTTTTCTGCAAAAAATTAATTGTTCAATTGAAAAAATATACTTTTGTTGTTTTATCTCAAATGACATTGGTTTTTCTGTATTCCCTTATACCATAGTTTTATCGAAAGAAAATATGGCAGTATGATAAATATAAGATGTCACCGTGCCGAGTTATTTCCGAACGAAGAACGAATAAAACTGAACAAATCTTTGATTTACGTATGCTTCGCCATTTGCTAATAGCTCAGCTGTATTGTGCACTACTAACAGTTCTCGACTAACATTTCTTTATTAATAATACTACACTATTGTATATATACTAAACTACTTACCTAAATCCAATTAATTTTATTTCCAAAATTCCAATAAAAGTTTCGTCGACGTTCGAAACGGCAATTTTTCGAAAGTCCATAAATGAATCATATCATAGATTATTCAACCTCTCGACCAATGATATCGCGTCGATTGGATGTCAAATGTTATTCATTCGGCTTTCGTCCTCCTGTGATTGGAATAGACTATACGAAAATACATTATACCTAGATGAACGTACAGACGAAATATGCAAATAAGTAATAAAATACTATCACTTTTGTGCCAATGAATAAAAGTAGCCTTTTAGGTACGCACCTTCGGCTAACCAATAAAGCCAGAATAACATTTATTATTATTACTAGCTATATACCGCAATTTCCCCATTGTTAACTTTGGATTATGGGCCTGTTTCATACAGACGATGAGTACTTTTCTCATTCCTTAGGATTTTAGCGTAGTCATATATCCTCTCACTTTAATCTCCTTAACAAACAAAATAACTTACACAAAAATAATTAATATATACATACATATAAGATCATCATCAGCTTTATGATAATAGCATAAACAAAGTAAATTAATAGAAAAAAAAATTAAAAAAATTACTTTCTTATAAAAAAATAATATTATGAAGTAAGCAAAGTTTCTACAAATTGATTTTTAAATAAAGCCTCGGGATATGTTTCGTATTACGTAACAAAACATGAACCTCCGTTATGACGGTCCCAGTATTTAGAACGAGCAATTAAGTCGGAGGAAATGTAAGATTTCATCTCCGACGAGAAAGGAGACAAAAAAGAAATACGTAAAAGGCAAAAGAAAAACCGACACGCGTCTTGTATCTAACGATTCACTAAAGACCAAGCCCTTGGATTTCGTCTCTATGTACTTAACCGGCTCCGTCCATTCTGTACGAATATAGTTAACAAATTTTTAGACATATAATAGTATCGGGAGATAATTAAAATTTATCAATAAAAATAAAATCAATAAATTATTTA
This sequence comes from Vanessa atalanta, assembly GCF_905147765.1. Lineage (NCBI taxonomy): Eukaryota > Metazoa > Arthropoda > Insecta > Lepidoptera > Nymphalidae > Vanessa > Vanessa atalanta. Next base: position 4,068,356 of record NC_061895.1, read on the forward strand.
AAAAAGTCATGTTATGCACTACAAAATTATAAAGACGCTTGAAAGCCGTGGATTTAGAATTCGATAATTTTCCAACACAATGAAGTAAATAACCTATAAATGTTTAACTGCTGGACAAACGATTCCTCTGCCTTTATAAAAGTATAGAGCATATTAAAGACCACGCTACTCCAAAGCGGGTTACTGGACACACATGGGGCAAATCAAAATATACTTTATTCAAGTAGGCTTTCACAAGCACTTTTAAATCGTCATTTAACAAACTATATTAAGTGAGGCTACCACCGGTTCGAAATGCAGATTCTACCAAAAAGAACCGGCAAGAAACTCAGTAGTTACTCTTTCAACAAGTACTAGCTCCACGCTTTTTTATCATCTATATAATCATGTATTGAATAATATGCCTTCTTTACCAGTGTATTTTTAAAAATGATTCGAATGAATGAAACGGCAAAGTTAAAAGTTGCAGGTTTCCTAACGATATTTTCCTTCGCCACTTGATGAATTATAAACACAAGCTTGATGGGTTCGAATACCCAATCAGCGGTTAAGATTCACGTCTTCTAACCAATCGGCCATCTCGGTAGTATTATAAATTAAATTGTCTATACAATTATGCCTATATTGCCAATTATGTAATTTCCTTTGTGAGAAAAGTAATTAGTAGCTTCTTTTGGGTTTTTCCTAATAAAATCAACATTCCCAACCGCTGCTAGCCGTACATTATATCAATCTCGTAAAACGACGGCTAAGAGCCTACTTGAAGTTTTTTTTTGTTTTGTATGAAGTATACTCGATTTGATGGACAGAAAATTCAAAAGTGTCACGAACCAATTTAATATAACCAATCTTATCTACGATTGAAACTAAGTCATTATAAAAATATAGAATTTTTATAGTTTAAAAAATATCCTTTTAAATTTTTTATCAGTTACAAATATCGCTAGATTTATTACAAACTAACGATGCTCGCAATTATCCGGTGACATATACAAATTATTTAAAAGGATTTTTTTGTACAAATTTAATATATCGATAAATCCATCATCCAATTTGTTATAGCATTTTTTTATTCGCTGTAAAATACCTTAAAACTAATGTGTGTTATATATTATAGTATCAACAGCATATAAACATACTATATGTATTGTGAAACTATAATCTTAACTAGCTTTAATTCAGGTAAAGGTACAGAATAGTAACGGCAATTTCATGAAAGATCTTTTCTATTTTATAACAGATAATTATTAGATAAACCAATCTTATTCGAACTGCGATATTCAATTTGTATCATAATAAAATTCGAAGAGGATTTTTCTAGCTACATGTGAGTTTCAATTTCCTTTAATAGTTTTAGCGACGGGAAAAGCAAACAAAACGACGTCGATGCATTTCTATTAAAAACTATTATTTTATGTACAAACGAAGAAACTTATTATCCGTATACATGGATATTACAACGATATATTTTTTCATTTCGACTATTTCCATAATAAACGTAACAATTATTTCATAGAAATATTCTTAACCGATTGATTACATCGCGTATATGTATATCGTTATTGTGATATTTTTTACTCAGTTCTTATTAATCAGTCGACTAGAAACTATTCAAGGAAAGACGTTTCAATTTTATTGCATTTAAAAAAAGAACAGCAAATTTTTTTTTTCATATTTGGAATGTCTTCGACTAAAATTGATAATATTCAAATCTATTCAGTGTTCTAAACTTTACAACAACTAAAATAGTTTCATAATCAATATCGTTAATCTCAGATACACACGTAACATAATATTATATTTAAAACTACTTTTCGCTCGCGGGTTTGCTGTCGCGTACCAGACGTAAAAAATAGCATGTCCTTCCTTGACGTTCGAGTTTGCTTCATACCAAACTTTTCAAAACATCTTTATAATTTATAATGTTATGCATATGTGTTAATCTGACGTATAAACTATATAACTGCAAAGTTTCATTAAAATTCTTTTTGTACTTTTTGCGTGAAAGAATAACAAACATCCATACTTACAAACTTACGCATTTATAATATTAGTCCTCACTATACCTATATTTAAAATCACCACAGCTCAAAAAAACTTTTACGAGCCGTATTTAAAAAAAAAAAAATTAAAAATTATTATTTCAGACAATTCACGTTTATCTATATTATATTATATATATTTATCTTGTCGTTATTTTTGTACGTTTAACGCGTTAAAATTACGTATGCAGTTAGTTTTAATTCGTCGAAACGCAAAACGTGACGGTTTTAATTGTTGGATGTTATAACTCGTAGCTCGTTAATGGTCGGACGACAGTCTCTAAGGACGTTTTATTAAACGTGACACTTTCGATGGCAGAATAGCGATATACTTGGCAGAGACTACTTCATAAATTCTATATGATCTTTGTTCACTTATAATTGATTACGCAATGGATATTGGAATACCTATGGAATTCAATATGGTTATAATTACGTCGAGTCTAATTGATCTATCAATTGCATACTTATTATAAAACAAAATGAATATATGTATAATTGTATATATTGTAATTTCAGAAAACTTCCGATATTCTCGTTTTTTTTCTCCGATACAATGAAATCACCCTTATGTGAAACTTGACTCAGTCAATATAGTCAGTTCATAAAAAATATTGAATCAATTTTAATTTTAGTTTTATTTATCGCATGTTATTTATATGTATGTACATAAATTTGTCTAACAATATAATATTGATTTATTGTACGCAACATTTAAAAATATACACACAAATATCTACACAATTAAAAGCCTAATTTATATTAGCGTTAAAACATCCTTATCTAGAACATAATCTTAGGTTTAATTCTCACGATGAATATTTTAGTTCTTAAGATAAAGTATTAAAGTTTTATTCTAGTTTCGTTAAATCAACCCCACAAGTGGAAGAGAGACAAAAAATACGACTTATTACTGTTCCAAGTTTAGTCTATCACAGTCTTTGCTGAACCGAGATATTAAAAAAAAAAAATACGCGTCGACTTAAGAAACTTCTCCTTTTATTTTCGTCGATTAAAAATGGAAACTTCTTACTTTTTCAATTAGCGTGTCAATTCTATTCACTGATCTCGTTAGAAAGCTCAGCGCACATTGACGATTTTATTCAATGTTTTCGATTGAGAAAATATCAGATGTAAAGGTATTTCCTTTGAAAATTGACTCAAGTAAATAGTTACTTGAGACAATTTTCGTAATAATATGTATACAGATACATATTATTATTTAAATTAAAACTTTACGAGAAAAAAAACAATCGAATGTCATTTTAAAACCGCTTCGAATATTAACTAAAGTTCAAATACTAATCTATAAGATAAATTGTAGAAACATAGCTTGTTATGTTTTTGGCCATATATTAATATAAATATATGTAATAAAATAACTTGAGTATAACAATACAAATATAACGCGGCTCGAAAGAACCTTTAGATAATATGTTTAAGTAATAAGTTAGATGTAGTGAATACAGCCGTAAATAAAGTAACTGGGATTATTTATTATACCTCCAAATTTAAGTACAGGAAATATTCGGGCAACATTAAAGAAACAATGGGAGTTTTAATCGTCATATGCTTTTAATATTATCAAACAATTCCTTGGTTTAAGCCTGTCGAGTTTTAAGTTTTTGTTTTTTTGTTTATTCCATCCCGGTTCTGTAGTTTAACAATGATACGAAAGTAAAGTCTCTTCCATCTTAATGAAAAGTTTTATAACTACCACCACCATTCCATTTCAGGGCAGATCGGTGGATACAAATGTGGGAAAAAAAACAGGCAATATCTGCAAATTTCAAAGAAAAACATTGCGAGTTTTTCTTTAACATCGAGCACAAGGCATTTTTACCTCTCCTTTTTAACCTTATCATTTGTATTAGGAGTGGGGACGACAATAGCCCAAGCGGTCAGGATCGATCCTGCGACTTTTTAAATCGCAACGCGGCCCGTAATCAACTGCGCTATTGACGCTATAATATTAACATTCTTCATTAATATTTTAATGTAATAACATTCGACAGAAGAAGACACAATATTAACTAATAACCTCATACAACTTTAATATATTGAGATATTTTTTTCATGAGTGGTTACACCGCCCTTAGATAATGGCGCTCTAAGAAATATTAACCATTCCATACATACCCAATGCGCTACCAACCTTGGGAACTAAGATGCTATGTCCCTTGTTCCTGTACTTACGCTGGCTCACTCACCCTTCAAACCGGAACACAACAATACTGAGTACTTCTGTTTGGCGGTAGAATATCTGATGAGTGGCTGGTACCTACCCAGACTTACACAGAGCCCTACCACCAAGTTAAATCTTAGATACCAGTGTAATATTATTGTATTTACTTACTTATATATTTATTTACAGAATGTAATTATAAAGATTAAACACGGTATACCGCTAGTCAAATATAGCGAGCGAAGACGGTCTCTTGTTACTGGAAAATTCCTACTTTTCCCAATCAACTGGAGATCAATCCGCAGGAAAATAAACCTTCGCTGTTAATTCAATAGGTAGAACCTTAATAGAAAATTTACCTTCGTTCTTAATAAAAAAATAGTAGATTGGAAACAGTTCTTAAATACCTAAATATTTTTACTATCGTATATTTTCGTTGTACGAAATTGCATTTGATTAAAAATATAGTTTGGCCTTTTAATAAATTGACCAATATGAATTATTAAGTTTTGGAATAAGTACCAAAATCTTCTTTCTAAAAGGAGATGAGGCGTTAGCCCAGCAGTGGGCCATTTACGAGCTGTTATGAGAAATAAATAAATGTATTCAAAGCAAACATAACGTAGACTTCAAAGAAATACTGTATTAATATATTTATATTTTTAATGCACTTCACGTTTGTTTTTGAATTTAGATTCCCACATCAAATACAAAGTTTTTTTTTTTTTATTATTAGATATCTGTCGGTAATAATGTATTCCGCAGGCAAGTTCGGACCTGGTTATTAAAAAACATTATTTAGTACACATACATACGGATTATAAACTTCGAATAAGTACCTGCATACGAGATGTCTTAAACCTCCACATATATCAAAATTATAAACTCATTTCACTTATCTCATGACATATAAACAAATAGCCTTAATATAATCGAATTTTATGAAATAAGTCACAAACAATACCACAGTAGCAAATTAAAACTGTATTACTAAAATATCTGCGGATGCTGCAAACAAAACCGTGCACATTAAACTTTATTTAATCAATTTAATAAACCAAGGATCTGTAGACATTTGTAAGTAAAAAAAAAACATACTGGTATACGGAACCCTAAACGAACAAAGAGCATGCTTATTAACCGTTGTATACGATTCAAAAACCCACTACTTAGATCTTTACATCTTTATTATACGGTTTTAATATGACCGACTTTTATTCTAAATGCATTACGCTTCAAACAAAATGGATTCCACGGAAATTCCATTCTATTTTTTCAGGTAACTTAAATGAATGGACCTTCGTTTTAAACTTTTATACGCACTAGCCGTTATAATTCAATTTTGAAGGATTATTCTCGAATTCCAGTCAAATATGTTTCATTAACAGAAATAAGTAATTTTGTTAAGTCTACTGTAAAAGACCTGAAGACTAATGGCCCATATTCGTAATACGTCAATGTTAACCAAAGACGACGGATTGAAATCCGTAGTATATTTTGAAATTATATTGTACTCAAATATAAACGAAAATATTGTAAGGAAACCTACATATTTCTCCATCAAACTACATCACAAAATGATGATGGCACATGCTTCATACATTGTATGTTTCACATTTTGTATACAGCGTTACCTCGTTACAACCACGAGGACTAAGATTATCTTGCTGTGAAACTAACCCTGGGCTTAGGATTTTGTGATCATGTTTAAGGATTTCAGCTGCGCGTATTTACACTTTTACTCTTTAACTGGCCAGACTTAGACCTCTAGTCCCATCTTATCGAGAGGAGCTGAAGCAGATTTAGTATACTCATACATATTTTACCCAAAATTTGCAATTTTCTCACGATATTCTGCTTCACGAACGAGCAATTGAATTATAAAAACACATGAAAACTCAGTGGCCCATGATGCTTCCGCGGATTAAAAACCACAATTTCCTGTTAAACTTCTAGTATTATATCCATTACGTCACTTTAGATACATCAGAACCATATGTGACGATTTAAATAAAACCAATATTTTTCCAATTATCTTACCTAACTACTAATTATAAAATATTATTACTCATTACGAACTTCATAACGGTTTCATAAAGTGAATACACAGACGAAGCCACAAGTACAACTAGTTTTCTATACAGGTTCATTGTGAATAGGTCCACACTGTGGTGTTGAGATAGAGAAATGGAAATAGGACACACATACATACATAATATATAAATACATTTAGTTATTGTACTCGCGTCGTCACATGCCTAATGCGGTATTCACGTTCAGGTGAATTTATACATTAAAAATATTAAACACTTGTCTGGTTTTATTTTTTTTTATTTTAAATAATCGAAATGCTATCGCCTATACAGACACAAAAAGAAAAAACAAATCGAATGCTTTTGGCCGTCCGACCACTAAATAGGATTTACTCTGCGTGGTGAATTTCTTGAACTGATTTATAAAAATAAAATTAAAAGAAACACGAAATTAGATAAACAGTTATATTACACAGCTCGACATTTCGTCTAGAATTATAAGATATAAAAATGTATAAACCGTAAACCGTAATAAAATTCGCGTAAAGTTTTACATCACAAATCAACCAAGATAATCACTGTCGTATATTAAAAATGTAGAACCCTCGTCGAAGCCGGGATCAATAACATCAGACGGAACTTAAGGTAGATTGTCTACCAGAATGATATTGATATTAGAACTTTAGAAAAGATTTAAGCTACTGAAGCTTAAACCAGTAACAGTAAATTTTTAATTATTTAATTGTAGACTAGTTGCCGCCAGCGTCTTCTCTCGTGTTTTAGGGGTTGGAGGTCAATACAACTTCATTTGGAATAAATCTTAAGCTGTACTTTTAATACTGACTAGCGAACCCGAGGCGTTAATTTTTAAATAAAGAAAATTATATGATATAAATATAATTTACAGAACTCAGAAATAATGTAACTATGTACCGGTGAAAATAAATTACAATTGGACCGGAGGTTCCGGAGACTACATACAAATGTTACCTGTGTATAATATTAGTATGGATAAATATTGCTACTCTTTTACTAATTCAACAATATTATTTATACAAAATGCAGTATCTTGTAGGTTAATTGCGTAAGACGAAAAATGCGAAAATTTATGGCGCGATGTGGTATTGAAATGTAATATTTATGGGTGTGAGTGGGCATGATGGCCTTAACAGTCGTAACTGAACGGTAAGGAAGAATTAACCTACATCGATTATTATTTTACAAAAAAAATATATTAAACAATAATAACTATTTATATTACTAATGAAAATATTCCAAAGATATAATTAAAAATCGTAATAATCGTACTAGAATAATTTTCGGTAATGTCGAGTATTATGTAAATTTTCGCGAATACGAACGTTCGTTACGTCACTAATCTGCATTGATTATACAAATTAGTTTCGGTCTGTGTGCTTATGGACCTCGCCACAATGCTTTGGAGAAAACCTAAAGCAATCAATCCTAGTAAATATCACAATAGTAGCTGTGACCGCAGCGTCGTTCGTGTAAACATTGAATATGATTATTACATAATATGACGTGATAAACATTTCGCTTTTCGGCACATAGAGATCGCTTAAATAGACAGAGTTACTTTCGCATTTATAATATTGGTATAGATACATTACTGCATACTCAACGATAAGTCCGTAAGCACAATATAAAAAACATTATAGGTATAGCCTAAATGGTTGTTTTTAAATGCGAGAACAAGTACAATTGCAGGTTGGCTAGGATAATCCTAGCTTAGAACACACAATGGAACTGTCTGTCCGCCGGCACAACCTAAACTAGCATTAGTTGGTTGGAACAAACAATGCTTAGGCTTTATTCACACTAGCCAGTCGAATATTTAAATTATTTCATATCAGACGGTAAAACCAAATAATTATTATGTAAAAAAAAATGAATATTAGTAGGTCAGCCGATGTTACCACCGCCCATATACAATGATACTGTTAACCATAAGTTATGTACTTTGTGCCTCTAATTACGCTGACTGACTCACCCTTCATAATGAAACAAAACAGTACAAAGCAGCTTGACGGTAAACTCTGATTGTGTAATGACCAAAGCGGCGCAATTAAAAAAAAAAACTATTCTTTCTAACATCACTTATATTATAAATGGGAATAAATACCAATGAATGAAACAGATACTGGGATTAAAATTATTATAAACTAGCAAAAAGGGTATCTGCCTTCGTTACTGAATAAGATACGACTTTTTATTTTTAAACCAGTTACTAAATTAAAAGAACCGAATAGCAATCAATCCATTTGTTTGTGGAATACGATGCTACAGTATGCTGTATGTACACAGACAATAAGTAAAATTGAAGTATTCATTCATCATTCATTCTATGAAAACCGAGCGTGTCTTCTTTCTTTACCTAGGGTGATGTCAGCCCAGCCAACAACAAAATTACTTATCAATGGCAGGTAATACCTCCATTAACTCGATTTACTACCCTAGAAGAGTTTTTCCAGTTTATAACAGCACAATTTGTCATTTTTACTCCTCGACGGTACAACTGGCCACTGGCGCTATCGAACACAAACTAAAGTAGACACAAACTACGCGCAAGTTTGGTCAGACTGCTTGTGGTATCTAAGCCCACTCTACAACAAGAACCTTATAAAACCTCTTTTTTAGATCGGAGTTTGCCATGCATCATATATCTATGATTTGTTAATTCAAGATTTCAGTTTTGTTTGGGGAGATAATAATGGTACGTAAAGAGTTGGAAATTATATATTTACAAGGAATTGAAATACTTTAGATAGTCAACAATAGTTTATAACATTATGTATGTAGTATACATGACTGACTGTTTAGATTCGAAAATGCATCAATGTTTTCAACAACTCAAAGTAATTACAAAGCTTTTATCACAAGAAGAATTAAGTTACTAATTTTCCTCGCTGCTTCGCGTATCATGTTCAATTTTTTGTAGAAACAATTTTGGAGTTATTTGTATTAACTAACATTATTCAATGTCAAATACAGTCTGAATGTAACATTAAGAACAATAATTCATAGTAGGCCAGTTTTAAACAGCAATTTAAACGGACCGGGTGATGACGTAATTTTCGATACAATTGTCGTTTATTATTGGATACGTTAGTTTGCCCGTCATTTTACGTATATGTTCTATTCTAGAAACTTCTATTATAATTTTAAAACTTTGGTATGATGTGATAATATATAGTGTAGCTCTAAATTATGTTTTATTCAAAAAACAATAAATAATACGAACATACGATTTTGTCGAGAGAAGACAACATATTGTAACTATAGTACTTTGCTTATCCCTTGAAGAGATTTCTTCCAGCATACCCCGACTAGGAATAAATGCAGACAGAAAAAAGAAAAAGTATACACGTACTGTCGTACAAACACATATTGTAAATGTATACGATGTTACGAATACAACATGCAGAGAAAATTGAATCTAATTACACTCATACATAGATGACATCAAAATTATAATTTAAAAAAAAACACACAATACTTGCTAGTGTGTATACAGCCTAGCTAGACTAATGCCTATAGGAGTGTCAACCAAACTCGAGCGACATAATTCGAACCTGTGACACGGTCTGAATACAGGCACTATTGAAATGCATTCAATAGCCCGTGCCTACGCTACTTCATTGTAGCTGGAAAATTCAAATTATAATATTAAAGAATCATGCATCTGAGGCCTTAGAATGAGTTTGCTTAGATAAAAAATATATTAAGATGAAAAATGAGGCTCATATTCAGAATTATTTTTAATATACATTTTTTGTATGCATGTTATGATTTATTAAAAAAAGTTCGACAATTGACTAAAGTCTTCAAATTATGTCAATTATACAATGACACACTATTTAGATATATTTTTTAAATATATTTTATTGAAGTACAGTTAAAGGTTTTTATAACAAAATGCAGATTGCATTTAAAATTGGAACGCCTGCAAGCATCAGACAAGTAATCAGTACGAACGAATTTTTTTTTTCGTTCGTAACAAAAACAAATTAAACGAATGACCTGAAAAAAGAACATACCTGCCTTGTTTTCAATATTTAAAATATATTTCAAATATAGCATATCATGAATAATTAGAAGGGCCTTAATTAAAACACATCCTTGGCTAACTACAACCATAAATAGAGACACACATCGGCAAACATATGCAAACTATTTTTAGATCACATCTGTCTACGTTAAAAAAAAAACTAGGCAGGTCAACGCAGTTCTTGTTCCATTTTTGAGAATAAAGAAAAACTTACCGATACAAAGTACCCGAGTGTATTTTTTTCACGCCGTCCATGTCTGTAGTGGTTTTGTTATCATGTCTAAACACAACACCCGTTAATATTCAAACGTAACAAATACGAAAGTCATTACGATATCTTGATTATACTCCAGTCGAATACGGTACCTGAAACAAAATTAAATTTTTGTTTTAATTTGAAACGTACTTAAAAACTAATTACAGTGTGCAGTTGGAAATGAATTATGACCGACTTCCTACACATCTATATGAAATTGTTTGAGTGAACTAGAAACATTATTGTCGAGTTAGCAATTGTTTTGTTAGCAATACTAATAATTAAATCGTCTAAATTATAATGCTTTGTCATCAGCGCTATTATTTAAAAGTAATACAACACATTTGTTGTGTTGTATTGTATATTTAACCTATTTAATTTAGTTGTGATAATTAATTATATATAAATGTCCAGCCGATTTTAAGTGAAGCTCGTATTAACGGCCGATAAATGGTAAATGGACTCGTCTCCTCTTTAGAAGGTGGAGGTAGGACTTATTCCATCACGCTTGTTTTATGTCGGTTGACGAACAACTTTTATTTATTTTCATACATCGAAAACTGAGTACAGCTGCAAATTCCAATTTGAGTTCCACCCGTTTTGCCAACTCGGCACTTCGAATATGTGTGTGCTCTTAAAATGGTCTTATTCCTTTCTTATTTCAGCCGAATGTTTTGGAGAAAAATGCAATGACTTACTAGGTACTATAGGATACTACTATTTTAAAACCTACTAGTGGGTATACCGCGAAACTTCGCGTTTATTCAAAAGATTTTTTAGGAATTTCGAAATCCGTGAGAGCTTTGTTTTGATTTAATTCCATTGTAAACTACAAGTCACTTATTAAAATTTGACGCCAAAATGATGAAACCTTTTGTAAAAGAAATTTTTAATGTCACATAATATACATTAGTTAAGTCAGAATTAAAGTTTGTCGATGAGAATTTACTTTCATTTTGTTTACGTTTTTTCGTTTTTTTTTTTCTTATACAGCCGCTCTACACATAGCCGCTCTCTAACCGACCATTAATTTTTTCTTCTCTCTAAAAATTAATTATTTGTTAGATCGTAACAATTTAGTAAATTGCAATCAAAAATCCTCTTCATTTTTGCACATCTGTTGTTGTGATTATTTATGTGCAGCTATCGTCCCATAACCAATGGGACAAAAATCGGCTTACGCTATCAACACATAAAATTACCCTACCGAATTATTGTTTATGTAACACTCTTAAACACAAAATATTTATTTAAACCTACGATATCATCCTTGTTCTTAGTCACAACGTCTTTGAGAAAGATTTAGTGCAGGAAACTGCAGGTGTGAGTAATCGGTTTAAACTCTATTTCACTCTGATAACTGCAGTTTGTCAATTGCCATCGTAATCCCCTGATTCCTCTAACTTACTCGCTTATTTTAAGATTGATTTACCGAGGCTAAATGGGTTTGAAATTTGATTAAAACATAGATTAATTTCTTTATTTATTTAGATAAAATATTACCTGGCTCTACATATATAAGTAAGATATTTTTTATAGCTATTACGTTGGGTTTAGCTCTAGTTTTTTACAATATATATATCTATCTACACATTATATGTGTATATATATGAAAATGTGAAAATCTCCTCGAATTACGATCTACAACCGAACCCGCGGTACCATTACTTTTGTTTTACATTAACAGCCTGTAAATTGCCCACTGCTGGGCTACCCCCTCCTCTCCCTTTGAGGAGAAGGTTTGGACCCTATTCCACCACGCTGCTCCAATGCGGTTGTGCGTTGTTGTCCAATGAGGTATGTAGGTACTTTTGCTTTGAATGTATATAATCGATTCGAAAATACTTTAAGGACCTAATTGTACAAAGTGTTTTTCTATCTCGATTTGTTTTCGCTACTTCGGCCACTAAACGTAAACGTTTTACAACTTATATACAAACAATACTTGTTTTTGTTCGCGCTTCGTTCGTGAAATTTAGTTGAAACATTGTACTATTATTATTGGGAATTCGTGAAGGTTTCTGACACAGTACTATCAACAAGTTAATCGATGGCGCGTGCGACATAGGATACTGTAAAGCAAACTAACGTAACAGCCTGTAAATGTCCCACTACTGGGCTAAGGTTCCACTTCCTTTGATTTAGACCTTATTCAACGTTGCTGACAGAATTTCATTGAAACTGAACACGTGCAGGTTTAATCTCGATGCTTTTCTTCACCGCGAAATGTATTATAAAAACAAATTAAGCACACGAAAATTCGATGGTGCTCGCCTGGGTTTGAACCCGAAATCATCCGTTCTAACCACTGGACCATCTCGGTTCATAGGAAGTTATGGTTATAAAGCCGCAGGCTCCGAGGTTCTGGGTACAAACTACAAGATGAGCCAATAAAAATAAATTGGGATTTTTGTTGAGAAATTCTCAAAAGTATCTCGAAGTCAGGAAGTTAGCAGAGTTCACACTCGCTTACCTCGGAAAGCATTTCGAGCCGTTGATTTCATGTGTGAACTTTTTCTTTTCGAATCCGATTTTCCATTCCATCGAATTATGATAGTAAAAGAATAAGTATACACTATAAAACGTCCCGCGCATGTAGACACTCTTCAGGATGGCCGCCGCCAGAACATCATCATCAGATAGATGATATATATATACACACAGAGCTGCTATCAGAGCCAATCTGACCAGTATTATTTACCAAAAGATCCTTGCAATTATATAATAATTCAATTAATAAGCAGCAATTGTTGAGAAATAGACCGCAATAAATACATTTTTTATTATTTACTCTTTTTATAATACATATTGGTTGGTGGACAAATTGACCAGCTGAGTGGTGTTAAGTGGTCACCAACAGCCATAGCCATTGGAGTTGTAAGAAATATTAACCATCCCTTACATCGGCATTTCGCCACCATCCTTTCGATCTATGATGTTATATCCCCTGTTTGTAGTTACACTGGCTCATTCACCTTTTCAAACCGGAACACAATAATAGTATTACTAGTAGCGGTAGACTATCTGATGAGTGGGTTATAAATATCTAGAAGGACTTGTACAAAGCCTTACGACCAAGACACTTCGACATACATAATAAAAAAAAACTAATTATTATTATTTATCACAATAATTTCAACACGACAGGAACCATAGATAGAATATGATTATTTCTCATATAAATACATGTCATAGTATCTAACTATACAAGACTGTCTGATATATAAATATATGATTTTTTTTTTATATCTACCGATTATAAGATTCACCAGTTCTGATGGTAAGTGCAAACTGCAGTCTTGCAGAGTTCCTTTTTGTGATCGTCTGTAAGCTTTAAAAGCCGTAATATTTTGTGAGTGAGAGGTCGTAAATGACTCTCTCTCTTATGCATTTATGTGTTGATTTTATAAAATTCAACCGTACCCCATTAATACGTACGACCGTGAAGTGAACATGACCCGGAAGTGACCGGCTTCGCTCTTATTAATCTGTATATATATTGATGACGACATGCGACCAAAATTTCATCAAGTGTGAATATGGGGGGTGAATGTTTTGACCTACCATTCATATCCCTTTAAATTTCCTGAATAAAACAGTCCATATATCAAGATAAATACTATTGAGCATCCCGGACAAATGAAAAGTAACAACCTATAAATAATCTACTACAGTATTGAGACCTCCTCCTCCTACACCCCCCCCCCTCTTTCTCCACTTTGCTCCAAAGCGGGTTAGTGGATACACATATGGCAGAATATCCTCTAACTTAAATATGTTTCCTCACGTAATTTATCCGCCGAGAGCGAAATAAATTAACATATATACATAAGTACATGTACACTCAGTGGTGGTCGGATTTGAATGATTGATGTTATGGTTATGCCGTTTCGGATCTGGATGCGGATATATGAAAAATATTTCACCGATTTCAGATATATTTACGGATATGAAATTATTTCGTATTATCCGATTGTTTCGGATAATTCCGGTTACGGATATTAGATTAATTAGCAATTGTAAAAGTAAAAATTACAGGCAATTTTTTTTGTATTTTGTATAACCAGTTAAACTTAAAAAATTAAGAGCTTTAAAATAAAACTAGAACTAAAACTCTTTATGAATACGACTATGAAAAACAAAATTATAATAAATATTTTTTTATCGGTTTCGGTTACTGATTGATTTTTATATTTTTATCGGATATCCGATAGTTTCGGTTACGGTTACGGAGCTCCACAACATCCCTAGTTTGAACCACTATTCTGACAACTGACCCATCTCGACTCTGCTATATCATCTTAAATCTCAATATATTTAGCCTAGCATACAATGGAATAACAATCACCTATATGTATACTATATTTGGATACCTTGAGTATTAAGCAAGTCCATTAAAATGTAATAACAGTTTTGATTCATGCCTGCGAATGCTTTGTTTTGTTTGAATGTTATTAAAGTTTATTTTAAGCTGTGTTTATTTTAGCTTATCTTGGACAGGAAACCATAAGGCATTCAATCGTAACGTTTAAGTATAATACTGTTTAAGTACGTATAAATGTAATGGAAGATTATTTGATAGCATCAAAAAATATATTATCATTTTGTTATAACCAACTGTTCACTTCACTGTTTGTTAGTAAGGTCCTTTCCTTAGCAGTAAAACAACTACATACTAATAAATGTATCTTGTTATACAACCAATAAAACAAACAGCTCGGAGTACTCATATTTCGTAAACCGATAAAAAAAACGTTCTATCTACACATAAAAGCTCCATTAAAAACTCTATAGTCTCGAACGAAAAAGTATCTTGTTACTTAATAATTATAACATTCTTCCGTATCACTGTTGAGAACACTGGAAAATTTGTCTTGTAACAACAAATGGACATAAAATATTATGTACGGATTTACTTCTGTCCTCGGAAGGAGCTATGGAAATGGGTCGTTCACATTGCACTCAAATCATGCTAATTGCCCTTGCAATTAACAATGGAAGCATAAAGTTGGAACTGTGTTAACGAAGAAGTAATAATCTCAAACATTTCTTAGATAAAATACAAATAAAACAGGAACATTACGTAATTAACTTTAACAAACAGATTTGTTTATAAAAATCTTATTATTATTAGCCTCGGTGTTTACTTGGTGGTAGGATTTTGCAAGCCCGTCTGTCGTTAGTTCCCACGACTGGTAGCGCATTTGCGACGTAACAAATGGTTAATATTTCTAACAGAACAAATGTCTATGGGCGGTGGTGACCACTTACCATCAACTGTCCAGATATAGGTTCAGATATAAAAAATAAAAGCTTATCCTTTAGTTTAGATGGATTTATCAATTGAGTTGCGTTTAAAATAAAATTGTTCCCTCCATTAAAAAAAATTATTACATTTTCTTTTACTATCATAATTTAATTCGTTAAATTATATTTATTAAACAATTTATGAATCTAATTTCGGTTCATAAGTTAAGAAGTTCTTTAGGTTTAACAAAGTATCAAAAAAAAAGGTTCATGTATGTAAGTACGCTCGTTAAAAAAGATTCTTCATATTTAATTTCCGTTTTCTGCCATACATATGGTATCAGTATTTGTCGAATGAACTTACGTAAAAGAATAGGTCTTTTTCTACTTACTTTCACCGTAAAAATTAACTAATAAAGCACCTAAAATATATAACATAAAAATAATCGCGACTTTATTTCCGATTCAATTCTGACACTTGTCACTACGGCACTTTTGATTGAATGTTACCCTCAATATGTCGAAATGCGCTCAATTCGAAATTTTCAACACTCATTCCATAAGCTACTCTATTTATTCGAAAGCCGCGTTAACATTTTCCGACACGGAAAAACCTCAGACTAATAAACCACGTACATGGTCATATAACGACATAATTCTATGGTAAAATTACATTTTCACGTGACTTCATAATCAAAAAAACAACGAAGTTTATGTCAAATATTTTGTATTATACTAATGATATTCCTTTTATTTTCAGTCGATACATACATCGGATAGCATCATCGGTTACATTTGAATGGCAAAATGACATGTATTTTGGACTAAATTTGGATTAAAAGCGAAGAGGATTGTCTAAAAAATTAAAAGTCTATCACAGAGTCCATGATGAAATTGAGGGCGGGCGGTTTGATAACGCCATAAATATTCAGATGAACATGTGTGAACGTCGCTTAAATGTCGGTATTTACAGGATATAAACGAAATTTATAAAATTAACACAGGCATACTTGAACAGTGAATCACGCGGCAAAATATTACGGCGTCGGTCACAACCAAAAAAAAAGGAACTCAGAAAATACCAAACCACTTAGTAACGATTTTTAATATCGAAGTATACCTTTTAAGAATTTCGTATCAAATAAACGCATAGCATTTTACATCAGCCTGTGTATCAATTTCACTCGAAAACCCTTTGTGTAAATGTCTCGTCAACATCATCTCATCACGTCGTGCAAAGGCATATACAGAGTGTGAATTTTGGTTCCTATTTGCGGGAACATGATAAATATGCTTCAGAATTTCCTTCATATCGATATCCTCGCGATACTCGTGATAACTTTTAACATGACTTAAGCACTTCGAAAACTTAAACTCGCACCGACTTGAACCAAGTCGGCAACTTAAGATTAAAATCAGCGTGTTTATCTATTATGTCATCTAGGCTTATCTGTATGGCAGTCGTTGTTTAAGAGTCAAGTTTAAAATATGCCGTGGTATCATTGTAGGTAAAAAATATATATATCACGATATTAACAGATACCGAACATTAGAATGTTAATCAAAGATGAAAAACAAATGAAGTTAGTATCATCATTCTCATTCACCACATATTCAACTGACAAACAGCAATAGTTAGTTTTGATGTTAGTTAGTGTTAGTGTGCCAATCTGGAAGGGTGAGTGATCCAGTGTGCTACTGGCCTAACAGACATAACATCTCAGTTACCAAAGTTAGTGGCGCATTTTGAATGAAGGTGCATAGGCACCCATAGACATTGGTCTATGGGCTTACAATCAGGTGAACCATTTGCATATCCACCGAATGATGTAATCAAAAATAATAATAATATATATAACCACCAGACCCTATTGGAGTAGCATGGTTAATTCAGCTCCAAGCCATTTCTATGAGAAATGTGATATGGTGGACTTTGCCTAACAATCGAACATTTTTAGACTCTTACTAAAAATTATAAATATATCTACTTCTCTTGATAACAATTTATTTCAAGAGATTATTAGATATTTATTTTCTATTTAATGTATAAGATTGTGAGGAAACAAGACAGAAGAAGGTAAACACAACTCTACAATGAAGGAAAGTATTAAATATGACTTAGAACAGAGCTGTATTTTTTTCCCTTCTCTGGTTCAAGTTGTAATAACCCATTAAAAAGGAGAATGTAATTTTGTTCAGATGTCTGATATGGACTTAATATTTTAATTTATAAAAAAAATCCACACAAATGCCTATTAAAAGGAATCCATTCTGAAACCCATGAGAAATACATACAATAGTAACCTAAATATAAGAGTTAAATAGATTTACTGACAAAATATTCCAATTAAATATTACATTATGTTCCTAATCTATGATAAGCCAACATTATATATGTATCAAAAGTTCATAGAAAACAGCAAAAACTTTACAAGTTTCATCAAATTTGATAATGTAATGACAACTTTTTGAATATTCCAATTAAGCTTTGCTAGGAGTTTACTAACCAACCTTTGCATGTTGCATGCATTACTACAAGAACGTCAGTTCGATACCCACTATAAAATATTTTAAATATTCTCTATATTATAATATTATGTATACGTTTAATTACTTATTTAATACAAATATATTATACAATGTATACAAATTTATGTTAATAAACAGAAGAAGAGTATGAGAATTAATCGCAGAACAAGAAGAATGAAGACAAGCAAACTAAGTATTCAATATACAAACTCTTATTAATGTTGTTTGATTTTTTTTTTGCTCGAATGATCCTCCTAATAAATGAAATATTTTTTGAGCTTAAGAGGCATTACATATAGCAGTTACTTATCTATAAGGATTTAAATGACTAAAATATAAAATGTCTTTTCTTAGGTTGGTAAAATAAATGTTTCAATAGTTTAGGATACAAAAATGTGACATTATAGTAATTGTCATTACTATACAAATTATTATGTTGAGTAAAATATAAGCTTCTTAATAAATTACATAACTGAAAAGACACACAGGTGTACATTAATTTGAAACAAACACCAACAACATTTACTATTAAATAATATAAGAAAAGATAAACAGTAATATAAGATGCATCAGATTATATTTATTTTTAAAAAATATACTTTTCTATAAGTATTCAATAATAATTTAATTTTTATTAAGAAAAACTACAGTAAATTAGTATTATGATCGTTTTTTAGTAATAGATACTAAATGTAAGAAGTACATATTTCTTAAAGGTTTCTTTTATGAACTATTTATTATATTTTAATAAATCCAGTGTTGATAATATCTGACTGTCAATAAGTCATAATATTAAATTTAATGGGACATTATTTTTTTAACAACACAAATGAGACTGATAAGAACACCTTCACATATAAAGTATAAGAGAACTTATAGAAGTGACTGCCCGATAAGCTCACAAAGTCCATCTTAAGGGGTCAATACTCATGTAGAACACAATATCATCGTCAGTATAAACGTAAATACCACTGATATGAGCACTTACCGAAAATGGCTTCAAACATCCAATTCCTATCGACTGAACACTCAACACTTAGCGCTATATTATAAACGGAACGTGAGATTTGTTTTTACGGCAATAGTTTCCCGTATGAATGCACTTTCCAACAGCTTTTACTATCACACGGCCCCTACTATACGCAAGTAGTACAAGCATGAAAAATACTTGATGACTGACGTACGTACTCTACGCACAGGGAGCGGTCCAAATGTAATCGCCGGTGTACACAAACAGTTATCAATATCTCTAATCCACTCATATAGCATGAAACAGTCTCACTCAATTCAATCCATATATAACGATTTTAACACAAACTACTAAAAATTTAATACACGACAACGAAGCGAAATCTATCGTTGCCCCTCCTCCCTTCACCGTGAAATAATCATAGACAATGTATTTTTTTTCTAATGCCAAACTCAATGGATATCAAAATGTAATTATGTTTTATAATTTGATAGTAACAAGAAAAA
Organism: Vanessa atalanta; assembly: GCF_905147765.1. Classification (NCBI taxonomy): domain Eukaryota; kingdom Metazoa; phylum Arthropoda; class Insecta; order Lepidoptera; family Nymphalidae; genus Vanessa; species Vanessa atalanta. Next base: position 4,088,193 of record NC_061895.1, read on the forward strand.
TACATAGTAGAAAAATAATATGGATACCACTTTATACCTTCAACATGATGTCAAATTGTATCAGACTTATATTTATGTTATTGTTTCAGTTTCATTTTATAATTGTTTATTACATGGATTAATATATTCTTTACAAATCCTAAAAATACAGTCAAAATAAAAACTAAAAAATATTATGTGATTTATTTTCGGTAATTTGTTATTAACATTTATTTTTAATTTGTAATACAATACACTTCAACGTTTTGAAATACTTGTTAAATCGTAAACAAAACTAAACTAAAAAATATGTAATGTTAAAAATGTATAAATGTTGTTAATTTAAATTAATTTAATAATTTTAAAAATATTTAAAAGTATATGAAGAGGCATTAAAGGCAACCAAAGAGGTAACTTTTATGAACAGTGGCTATCAATGTCAATTATTCTTTTATTATCTATGATTTTTCACGAATGACATTTATAAATGTCATGCAGGCTTTAATAAATATATTTGGGTCGTAATATTATATTCTTGTTTATTTGTACATCGGTAAAATTATCTTTTTTTTGTAATTTTAATAATACGACTAAATTCATACAACTACGTGAAAGTTGTACATTTTTTAAATAAGTTATTATAAAAGTAGCCATATTGAATTAATTACTTACTTAGAATTTAGAAAGCATAGACAACTTCACTCGTTAAATTATTTTAATGTATATTGTTTTATTATATTATTTATCTAAAATATATTTCATATGTGGCTATTATTATAAAAATTAAATTTATCATATAAAAATCTTATATTATTTTTGGAAATAATTATTTGTCTCCGACGTTCGGATACTTGACTTAATTTATTTAAAAATATATATTTCTTTATTTTAATCATTAATTTTATATTAATCTTTATATATTTTTATACCATATATACATTTATTTTTTCATTTATCAATAATTTTAAATAGTCAGACTTTTTTATTTAATTTATTTTCTATATAATAAATTCATAATCTAATACACGATGTTTAAGGCTTATATTCTATTATTAATTAATTCATTTAAAGGATTTTTTAAGAAATATGACTTAAATTTTATTTAAGTAATGTCAATTAATTCTTTATTATAGCCACAATAATCCAAACATACTTTAAAATATCAAACTTTATACAATAATTACATAAAAAGCTACATTTAAATCAAAATAATACTATGAATAAAAATAAAAATATATAATTCAGCTCAAGTTTTAAATCTAAATTGAATATATTGATCTAAAAAATTTAGTTTGCTGGTGCGCGTTATCGAACGTATATCTCACTATTCTCGCACTTTTGTTGTTTTTGTGTAGAAAAGGAAATTTGTGAGTGAGAAGTATCCATCCCATGTGTATTGGTGTACATATATTATGTATGTTGTGTTGTGTGTGCGTGGTGATTTGTGTTATATGCTGATAGAAAGAAATTAATAAATGAGTATATTTTAACGATGAAGTTTACATAAATGTGAAGAATCACCGTGTTTTGTGTTATCAAGTGATAGAAAATCCGTCAGGAGGCGGTAATCATGTACGTTTATTCGCTATTTGTGGATTCTGGATCTCGTCTCGTCGATGTACCATAAACAAAAATGTCAGCGATCCCGATTTTTTGTTTCTCGCTGCATACCCCTCGTTATACCTTAATTAGATCACACGAATGATATAAATTAATGTTAGACGCTTTCTCTGAAGGTGTCGTCTTGTCCAAACAGCGTGTTTAAAGTATTAAATCGGCCATAATAAACGTGCGTTAAGTGTGCTTCGCGCCTGTCTACACCCGATCTATCTCATTGTTTATGTATGGAGAGTAAACCTGGAATTTTTATTGCGTTTCGCGGTGAAGTTTAGTTTTAATTAAATATCTGGATATAATCGAGGTTTGTGACGGCCGGTCGTGGTGGAGGGGCCGCGGGCGCTGCGAGCGTCTTCGCTACCGCCAAGGTTCTTTAAGATCTCTATTTATAATAATCTCTCGATCGCTTGCTGCAGCATAATGACATTCTTGTAATGAAGTGCCGTTCCGTGGATTTGTGGGACATGTGCCAATTATTGCGCCCGTGACGAAAGGCCCGCGGATCATTTTGTATTTGTATGTATACAATTTTTTAATAGGTCTGTTTACTTACGAACATGAATGGTGAATACTTGTTATTACTGTCACATTTTCAACAATTCACGTAAGTTTCTGTAGTTAGATCTGATATATTATTTGCCAGTGCCACTGGTCTAAAATAGTAATTCACTTAGGAATTAAAACAAGTTTGAATTGAATACTGATAGGTTCAATATGTAGCAAAATGATAAAGATTTAATTTTTTTTTTTTTTTTATAGTGACATTTTTGTTTACATAAAGGATAATTTAATGTTTAACATATTATTTACAAACAAAAATATTTAATTGAACTAAATTTGTCTTATAAATAACTTATCAATATTTAAATATTGACAATTAGTTTTAGTTTCAATTTTGTGTTTTAATCTGATATGAACAATGATAAATAATATGAATGACAGATGCTTATAAAACATTTATTACAACACTATCTTAGAATGCTTATTAGGCTAGTTCGGTGAATTAATAGCAGAAACACAAATAATAAGATAAAACTTTAAATTAAAATAGTTAAATAAATCAATATTCCATTAAAATATCAATAGACTTGGTTCAGGATACAAAATGACTAATACATTCTTAATATATTAATTTTGATTTGCCAATATTCGTGTTTAAATATCATTTGGTTCACACATAAAGTCAAAAATATAATAATTTACCAGAACATTATGGCAGTTTTATGATAATTATAAGTTCATTAAAATTTATTTTATATATACTTTTTCAATTGATATATTTATTTATATGGACATAAATTCTTTTGCTTTTCATAATATCTTTGTTAAAACTAAATCATATAAAAAATTGTACATATATATTTCCTGTTAAAGTAAAGCAAATGTGTTTCTCTCACTTACTCTTAATATTACTCTACTTATGTATTATTTTTACTTTATTTATCATAAATTTGGGGTAAATTTTTACATTAAAATATATTTAGTATCTAATAAAATAAAGGCTTGATTATATATTTCTAATTTTCATATATTCTTTGTTATTTATATTACATAAAAAATTGAATAGTAAACGGAAAGGCAAAAAAAGTAATTCTATTTAACTAAATAGATTCATAATGGAAGAAACATAACAGTTTTACACAAGTATAATATATAAATATTAATTAAGAATTAGTATAAAAAATTGATAGTTAGATAATTTTTTTAACATTTAATCTACTTAGTTTGAGTTTAGCGTATAAGTATTATATTGATGTCTTATATTTATTTGGTATTAAAAATAGCTTTGAATTACTATCTGTAGATTCATCCACATAGAATTTGGTTAATGACAAAAAGCCATTCTACATTTTATATTATTAAAAATTATTTATATAATTAGGAGGCAGGGATAAGCAAGTGTAGAGACCATTAGACAGCAATGCAATATTTTCATCACACAGAGTCTCATGCTTTTCAATATTATGTCATGTCATGTATTTAAAAAACTAGTCTTGTTAACATTCTCATTGATATTCTCCATTTCAAATGTCAAAATCTATTCAGTGGGTTTCCTGTGACAGACAGACTTTGTGTTGACTATCTGTCAACTCTGACTTTTGTATTAAATGATATATTTGAACGATTTTGTATCACAATCTTTATACACATTTTAACACAAACTCAACAATTTCCCAAAACTTTTGTAAATTGACTGGTTATTTTTGGTAAAATAAAATCAGTTATTTATAATTAATATATTAACAGGTGATTTTGATGGAAAATAAAATTTCAAACAATAAAAGTAATTGAAATTAAAAGTAATATAAATAAGGGTTAGGTAAAATATTAGTATTTTTTGAACACAACAATTGTTTTTTATTGAAATTTGTATATTCATATTGATTATAATTTATTAAATATGATGACTTAAAATTAAATTATCCCTTTCCATATTTGTTTCATAGCTATTAATAAAAATTTAAAATTAATATTTTAGAATGGTCATTACTACCATAATTATGTGCATTTAAATTTTTTACTTTTATTAAATACTTTAAATAAATATAATTCAGCTCTGTACATACTCCTTGAAGGGAGACAGGATATGTTTATGCTGCAGTGGGAAAAGGGTAACATATATAGAATATATTATGTAGGAATATAATCTTTTATATAAGAATAAACAATTAAAAGGTACAGGTTTTGACTTATCAATGTTTGTATGTGTATGTATGATATCATAGAGTACCAACATAAAAAAGAGACAATTTTATTTTTATTTTACTGAGTTTAATTTTTAATTTAGTCTTTAACTATAAAAATATAATAAAAACATTAAAAAATCCGAATGCAAGACCAAACTTCTATTAATCTTAAGGAAAGAAAACAAAACAAATAATATTAACTTATAATGAAAAATTCCAGGACTCCATATACATTAACAAGGTTGTATTCTATTTTTTGTTATTTTATTTAAGTCTGTTATTATGAGAATTTGTTTTATACAGTCAAGTTGGCGAAGGCACGTAGGGGAATGATCAAGGAGAAGGAGAAAGGCGGGGGTGCCCGCCTTAAAGACGAACCTAATGATCCTGCCGAACCTGGTATTTATTATAATTAATTGTTACTTGGGAGATTTTTTATGCAAATTCTATATGAAATTTGCTTTAGATAAATAATTATTTTTATTTGCATAAAAATATATTGTTATCATAAAATTATAAGTTATATATATTGCCAATACTTTCGTTGGTGTTCAATTGGTGTTTGAAATCATTGTATATTATTCATTATATTATTTGCAATATATCTTTAATTTCTTCAGGTCACGGATCTCGTCCACCGTCCGCGTCATTGCCGACACCAGCGGCACTAAAAAAGGAACCGGACGAACCGGCACATAGAGTTAAAATGGAACCGCACAGCCAAGGCGGCGAGGACTCTAACGCCGACCTTGGTGTCGACGGTATTAAGACTGAAATTGACGGCCTCATGGATAGTGATGGTAAGTGTGAAGGATACATCATAGGTGCGGATAATATTTTCTGATTGCCATTCTCTTGGCTCCAATCGGATTGAACAGTACATTTTGGCACAAAACTACGTACATCTATTTGTAGATTAGCGTTAAATAAGCATAAAATACTTTAATATTGGAGAAATAAATCAAAGATTCTTAGTGTTTATACGTCAAATCTAATACTATGGAGAGGAGAAAAAGGGCAGCATACGAATAATACGATGATTGCAAAGCGATGTTTTTAGGATTAGGGTGGTGTAGGTTTCGAAGGTCACGTACCCTTTAAGTACATTTGATTTGTAGTTATTACTATCACAAAAGCAACGGTCACATAAATTACATTAAATGTGGCGTCCGAAAAATTAAGTATTAGTTGGATTTAGTGATGATTAACATTTTAAATATAGTTCTTATTACCCCCACTCCATCCACCTCCTAAATGACCCCCCCCCATTCCCGTCTGTCTTATAATATAAGACAGAGACAACTGCTGTCTGTCTGATCTTTGTCAAGATTTTTTTTAAATTACTAATCGTGTTTCGGAAATTATGTCCAAAATAACTCTCCTTTTATATCATTAGATATATGTGATTTTAATTATCTATTAGATAATCACCAATAACAGGTAAAACCCCGAACGAGTGAGTGATAGTCGACATTGATATTATATAGATTAAAATGCATTAGTATTGGCACAATGCATTAATGTCTTACCCTTATTACCTTAGCCTTAAGAACTTATTTATCGTATTGTATAATAGATGCTAACCTCTGACCAAAAAAGGAGCTAACGACTTTTATAATTGCTTTTCGTTTTCTTAATTCATTTAAATATGTACTAGAACATTAAAGTACGACATGTTTCAGTTCATATCAATGCCAACCAGGTCATTTCATTTATATAGGCAATTTAAACTATCAGTTTATTTAAAAATATATTATAAATATACTGATTCGATAAGTACTGTAATAGAAATGATGTTGATATTCACATACGCGATAATACAAGTACATTGTCTATTTCCACTCTCGTAGTCCAACGAAACAGCAAACTCGATACGAGCGGAAAGGGTGCAGGCGTAGCCGTTGGTTGGCTTTACTTACATTTCGAGGCGAGAGTGTAAACACGCAATGTTCATTTCCCCCTCATAGTTGCCCCGATAATTTGAACCCAGGACTAAGCTAGCCATTAGTCACGAGTCGGAAGTCATAGGATATAAAATGACTATATTAAACATCTTAATAGAGTAAGATTATAACTTCAATACGCAGCATATTGAAAAATATTGGGAGTACCAGTTCCAATAGTGAAAATCCATATATGTATGTAGATATTTTATGTGTGTATGTACAACCAGGCATTCTTTGTTTTTTATGTTGTAATTAGTTTATTATTTCTTTGTTATTTTTTTTAAGGTGACCCCACAAAATCTCCGCAATGTGAACTTGGAGGACCCGGATCACTGAAGTCAGAACGACTCTCATCCGATTCAAATGACATTATAGATCCACAAACTGGTCTCCGAGGATCGGCTGGAAATTTGCAGGTATATAATGCAAACATATTAAAACTATTGTATCGAAAGCTAATACAACATCTGATCTTCTGGGTGGAAGTTATCAGCTGTCACTTATATCATAATCAGTGTTTTCATTTTTACTTTATTTTTATTATTAGGATGGCAATCAAAACTGCCGCAATCCAAATGGCCCAGAGAACATGGGCTCATGTCGTATGGGCAATACGGGTCCTATGGGGCCTGGAGTGTCCATGGGACCAATGTCGAGCGAGGCGCAATCATTGCCTTCCAATGTCATCAGCAAACAGTCTGGGAGTATGGAGGTAACATTAAGAAAATATATATCATTTTCATTCGAAATATAATAAAAAAGATGATTTTACCATCAAGTTGGTCAACTTGTTGGTAAGACTTTGGGCAAGCCTAAATTTGGGTAGGTACCACCACTCATCGTACTACCGCCGAGCATCAGCACTTATTGTTGTGCTCCAGTGAAGGTTTAGTGAGCCAGTGTAATTACAGGCGCAATGGACATAACATCTTAGTTCCCAAGGTTGATAGCACATTGGTGATATAAGCAAGGGTTTAAAATTTTTTCGGCGAAAACGTCTATGGGTGGCGGTGACCACATACCAACAGGTGCCCCAAGTGCAGGATCGCTTAATTTTTAAATAAAAAATGAATAATGGGTGGTAATTTTCAATATTACATAAAAAAGATTTTTTACGGAAAGTATATTCGGCCAATTGCACCAACTATCTATCCTTAAATACATGTTGGTGCCAAAAAAAAAAAACCGTAATTATGTATCATGTCACTTAAATTTTTTTTAATGGACAATATATTTATTTAAAAGATTATTGGATTATATTTTTGGCTGTATAGGATGAGATGCACGTCGTATGATCGAAGTGAAGCAATAAACACATGTTTCAATTGTTTTGTTTTGTAAATGCAGTGACACGTAATTGCGTAGGCAACGCATAGTCCTTACGATTTCTCTCATCGAAATCTTTGTTGAATTCGTGTATTTACTTAGTTGCGTGTGAGTGTGATGGACCGGCTAAACAGCATTAAGGAGGTTATATATGTATATATTTTTTATCATAACTAAATTTAAAATTTGTTTTTATTAAAAAATGTTATACTTTCTTTACTATTATGTAAAACTTTATACGTAATCATAATTTAACACGTTAATTGTATCTTAAAAATAAAAGAAATTTGAAAATATTGTTTTTAAAACATCTTTTTAATATATAATTTAAATAAATAAATAATATTTGTTGTGCTGTATATTTAAATAATGTATTAACAGTCCAAATTGCAAACTGATTTATTTTTTAAATTATGTGTTGCTTTATCTACTAACCAGTTATTTATATTAATACCATGACGGCAGTACAGTTTAAATTGAATAATTTAATTTACAACTAATTTACGTATGACGCATAAAAGTCTTCATGGTCGTTTAATAGTGTTATTATTAAAATTAAAAAAGTACGATTCAAATAGTTCTTTTCGTATCCACCCAGCAGCAGAGTCAAATCTTCGTTTTCTCAACGCTACTCGCAAACAAAGGCGCTGAGGCTGTCATTTCTGGACAGCACCATTCCATCATTGCCTACCATTGTGCTCAGCCTGGCACTAAAAAGTATCTTGAGGTAGGTTATATAATAAGTATATATATTAATTATATATATGTGTGTGTATGTGTGTTTATATCTTTTATATTGTAAATAAATTAATTTTTTTATTAATATTTTCATTATAGAAACATCCTTTGAAAATGGGCCAGTTTAATAAACAAAATCCAGCACAATGGCTCAATAATCTTGCTATGGCTAAGAATCGAGGCGGCATGCGTGGAGGGCCAAATATGATGGGTGGACCAAATCAAATGGGCCACATGATGGGTGGTCCTATGGGACCGAATATGGGTCCCATGGGCCACGGCGGAATGGGCCACATGGGTCCCAACATGATGGGCCCGAATCGTATGGGTGGACCCGGAAATCAAATGATGATGATGAAAGGAGGGCCTGGACAAATGGGGCAGATGGGTCCAGGCATGGGTCCGATGGATGGGTTTCCAGGAGGCACCCCGTCCTGTGGTGTCATGGACGGCCTCGGTGCTGATGGTGAAATGCCCTGGGACACCGTGAGTATTTATCTCCAACATTTTTGCTAATGTTTTATTTGTATAATAATTGAAAAATAAAGTATTTCAAATTAAAACTATTTATTTTAAAATCTTATGAGATAACTTTATGAAAGCTACTAACATTTTCTATTGGATTAAAATATAACAATCTGAATTTGTAGTTGAATTTAAACTTGACACGCTTCTTTTATTGCAGAAAAACCCCTCCGTAATGTCGAATGGCATGTCTAACGGTCCTTCACAAATGCCGGCCTGCTCTGAAGCAGGCGGTGATAATAACTCTGGAGATAATAATCTTTCTTGCCAGTCTGGTCCAAAAGGTGAATATCAGTATGTGCTATATAAATGAAACATGATTTTTAAATACAATATAGAATATTATTATTTGAATAGATCATTTTATGGAATAAAATGATTTAATAAATCTAAATTTTATAAAAAATGTAATGTAGTGTGGTAGGTTTTGTTGACCTTGGATATTTCGGTAAAAATACGTGTTCAAGTCGAAAGACTCGTACGCAGTCAATGATGGTGTTAAAGAATGTTTTTCCATGTTCAGCTCTAGTTTCGTCCGCAGGCGTTAAGATACCTGACGAGAATCTGACGCCACAGCAGCGAGCACATCGCGAAGAACAACTCGCGACCATACGCAAGATGCAACAAATTCTATTCCCAGAGAGCGGAAGCAACCCTAACCAGCCAAACGACGGGTCACAACCACCCTCTGACATAAATCCACCCAACTCAACTGCAAATATGAACATGTCTTTCCCTCCAATGTCTGCTCATGGACCGATGGGATCTGGACCAAATGGACCCATGGTATCAATGCAGAGTAGTATGAGTAGTGGACCTAATTGCACAATGTCTGGACCTATGGGCCCAAACGGTCCGATGGGACCCGGTCCTATGGGCCCAGGTGGTCCGATGGGTCCCAATGGACCTATGGGAGGTCCTATGGGTAATATGGGTGGCCCTGGAATGGGAATGGGTGGTCATGGATCTATGGGACCTAATGGGATGATGGGTCCTAACGGTCCAATGATGGGTGGAATGGGACCTAATGGACCAATGGGACCAAATGGACCCATGGGGCCTATGGGGCCATGTGGAATGAAAGGCATCAGAGGTGCGTGTGGTGGACCAGATATGAAATCTGGGATGTGCACAGACATGCATATGGGTAGAGGATGCGGTGGGCCTATGGGTGTAAGTAATTTTGACTTGATTTTTAACCTGCAAACTGAAATAAAAACAACTTTACAAATATATGATTTTATTTTAGCGTATGCCAAACCCTATGGGTGGTATGGGCGGACCTAAACCTTGTATGATGGGTGGACCACACATGGGGCCAAGGATGATGCCAGGGCCGAATCTGAATACTATGAATGGTAAATTGTAATTTTAATTGATTAATATTAAAAATATGTTTCGGGAAACATTCCACGTAATATCTTTTTTTCTACTTATAGGTGGTATAATGATGGAAGGCGGTATGATGGGGGGCATGGTCCCCCACGGAGACTGCGGACCTGACCATCACATGTCCGTCAACGGACCCATGTGCGACGAATACGGACGTGGCAGAAATGTGAGTTAAAGAACCAATCAACTGATTAACATTTCAAGACGTCGAACGATTTATTATCACAGATGAGATTGCTTTTCGAACTTTGTATAGTGTTTCTTAAAACATTATATTTGATATTGCTACAAGAAAATTATGTTTCATATAAAAGTAGATTATGTAGTGCTGTTAAACGCGGCAAGTGGTTTTGAAAGATAACTGTGTTTGACATAATTGTGCGTATAAGTTTAAGTGATATTCAAATAAAAAAAATTGCTGTAAGCAGATGGGCCCGGGCGACCCCGGCGGGCTGGGCCCGGGGCTGGGCGCCGGGATGGCGGGGCTGGGCGCGGGGCACAAGGCGGCGCGCAGCCCCAAGTCCCCGCCCGGAGACATCGACTGGCAGAAGCTGCACCACCAGTTCTTTGACGACAACAAGAACATGGACAACGAACTCGGTGAGGATTCGCATTTTTTTATCAATAGAAAATAATACTGTCACATCTGCGATTGCTTTCATTACCAATGCACTGGCAAATAAAAAAAAAAAAATCTGCCCTAATGGCGACCAAATTTATCCTATTGACATTGGCAACATTTTTGTTTGGTTCCACCAAACTGGTGTACACCGGTATTTTTCTTATAAAAAATATGCTAGTAAGTACAAGATGCTAGTTATTTTGTAAAATATGTATTTAATGTTAACTTAACTGATGATGAGTGATACACGCAGGCACGCAAGTGAAATCTCCGTGTTCAGAGCGCGGCGGGTGCCTGCCGCCGCCGCCCTACGGCGCCTCACCCCTACATCGCTCAGCCTCTGTGCCTATCGGTATGTTATCATGTGGTGTCAAAACTTAAATCTATGAATTCTGAACTGTGACATATGTACCTAATATTATTAACGATTTATTTTTGGTCGCTTTGCATTACATTTCTTCTTTAATTTATCTAATATTTATTACTTCCTTACATTTTTTCTTTACATACATATTAGGATATATGAGTAATGAAAAGTGTAATGTGTTAAGTGTGTTGGATATCCATATGTGTATATCAAAAATTGGTTTATGTTACTCCTCCTGCCGTTGGGAGGGACAATAGTATTGAATATGCGTAGAGTGTAGGAAACTGATATGTTCAATAGCTGCTTGTTAACGTTGAACATAGTTTATAGAGCTTTAATGTCTCTAAATGTATCGCCGGGTCATAAATTATAATGATAATTATGAAAATACATATATTTCATATTTTCATACAACATAGATAATAATTTTTTTTTTCAAAGAGTAGTAGCATTTTTTAGGAATTACTAATATTTCTATTAACCCCTCCAATTGAGCTTAAAGCTTGCACTAGGAGTGGGCACGACAATATTAGAATATTGTCGTATAGTGTCAGGATCGAACCTAGGTCTTTTTACATCTAGGCGCTAGCTAGGCGGCCCGAAAACCATTGTGTTATTGACGCCATTTATTACTTAAAATTGTAAATATTACACCTATCTTATAACGGTTATTTACACCCCAACAGCCACGCAGTCTCCGTCTCAGGGCGCGGTGATGCCGATGTCGGCGGAGGCGTCCCGCGCCGGCTCGGCGCTCAGCAGCCCCGCGCACTGCAAGCAGAAGTCCGACGCGCCAGGTCGGTACACACGCCTCGTACTGCACGCACACACACTTCACTCCATACATCAACACACACGCTCGTATAACAAAGAAATATAAAAAAAAAACAAACCAAAAAAGGTGTGATTCGTGTGGAATGACATAGTATGTGATAATAATTTAACATATTCAAAAGTATAGTCTGTAAATGCATTCTTTCCTTATAGCAATATTGAAAGAATAAAATGATTCATTAATAAATTTAATTACTATGTCATCAGTGAATAATTTGCCATGTAATATGTTCATATTATTTATTTAAGATGATATATATAAATTAATCGTAGCGATCGAATGTCATGAGAATACAAAATAAAGTCTATTGACACAATCAAACCCATGTTATAGAATAAATTCACTTACAAAGTTAAATTGTTGTTAAATTATTACAAATTTAATCTAATATATTTTTTTTGCAAAGATCTAGAATATAAAAGTTATATTCAAGGTGATAAAATGTTAAATAACTAGTATGTCTACCGAATGTTTTCATTCGTTATTCACACACACTCAAAAATACCACACGCACAGCACACAAGAATCACATTTACAATAAAAAGTAGAAGCCATAGAAGTAGAAATGCATGTTGTTATTTTATCTGTGTTAGACATTTTCCCAACCACAATATTTCTTAGAAGCATTTTTTTTTTTATTATTGATCATTGAGTTTGGTTTGAAGTGCATTTGATTTAATTTTTTTTTCTGTAGTTGTAATGCGTATTTTTTGTTTTCCCCCTTCCCCGCAAAACGCTTGACCGCTTGAAATCCCAACGTGTGATGAAATAACAACGTCAAATCGTTAAACAATATCGAAACACTGATACGCGATACTGGACCAAACACTACACGACACATGACATATTATTGGCCTCGAACGACACGTTGGACAAATGTTGGCCATATAAAGAGATATTAGAGAAATTGGACGATGGTGTTTTCGTCCGTACGCTCCAATGTTTGGCGGCGCAGCAACAGAAGAACCAACAGGGCGGATCGCATTCGAAGGAACCGAGTTTGATGCCCGTGCCATCACCGCAACAAATATCGTATCTCAACCAGTTTGAAGGTAACTAGATTAAAAGGCCGTTGAAGGAAATAATTGAAAAAAAAAGAATATAAAGAAGGTGTGCTGGAAAAAATATTTAAATTATTTTCGTTCACGGCTAAAAGTTTGTGTTATGTGAAGACGCTTTTTTGTGTTATGCTGTATTTAAACACATTGAAAGTTGGCCAATGTATTTTGTACAATTCTTATGTGAATAAATAATAATCTATTCAAAAGTAATATCCAAATTGGCCATCTTTTATACCATCAATACAATATCGACCCTTGGCCCTCGGTTCCAAAGGTCAATATTACAATAATTCATGTTTGTTTAACTTTACAAATTGCAATGTGTGTTTCATTTTGGTGGTGGTTGGTGAAAATGTGCTAACATACTTTCATACTCTATGGCTAATTTGTTCTCTTTCTGTATGTACACCTCTATTGATAAAGATTATAAATTCATCTGTGTTCATGCAAATTACGACTTTATGTCTGATGTATTAAAATTCTTTTGCTAGTTTACTATAACGTATTGTTTTTGCGTACAGGTCAAGAGTTAACGATACAGAAACAGCCTAACACCTCATTGAAGGACAACGGACCGCCGTCGAACAATGGCGGACAAACACCACAATCTAATTCGAATCAAAAATCACCTGCTGGGTAAATATATTATAAATTAAAGCGATTATAGGCTAAGGTACATTCAATTTGAGATTATAGTGGTTGCATAAAAATATCTGGATACATTAATTTGATTTCTCACAAAACTGAATTAATGTTTTATAAAAACATCGATCTTCGATCTTGTATCAGCCATGAATGGACCTTAATACGTAAACTTAACCAGCATGATGCCGGGCACGCCGGAGCCGCACTCGTCCCTGTCCGAGCAGCGCGCGGGGCGCTTCTCTATGGAACAGAGCCCCGGCTTCAACAACCCGCAGACGCCCACGTCGGCCGCCTCCAGCACCAAGTGCGGCCAGGGTGAGTTATATATTCTACTCTATTCTACGTTGCATTTTGGATACGAAGCTGGCCCATGTCATTTTATTTAAGATTTGATGATATATGTTTACCACTAGAAAAGAAATACTATGCGTTTCTTAACTCAAAATCCATACCATTCGACTCAGTAATTCATATTTTCACTATCAATACAACAATTTAGCAGATTTTTTTTAATCAGTTCCTAATCTTTGATTTTTAAGAAACAACAACAAATAAACATATATTGTCGGTGTAAAGGAAGAAAAGCCAAAGCGCCAAATTGGTACTTTAAGAAAATTTCCCCTTTTAAATTTTATTCTATATAGTTAGTATAATTATTCACAGTTATCTAATAAATAACTACTGAGTTTCATGACACTTTCTAGATGAGATCTATATTCTGAAACGGTGGTTGTTTTATAATTTAATTTAATTTATGTATGTGTGTGACGATTTTAATAGAAGTTCTACAATTATATTTTTATTTATAAAATACAGACGAAAAATCCCGGCCAAGTCCATCATCGAACAGATCGAGTCAAGATAGCGCATCAAAAACACCTCAGCGAGAGGGTCGAGAGGGCCGCGAAGGTCCTTCGCTCAGCCAGGGCCCCTACGCGCCGTCTTCCACCGCGAAAAGTAGCTGCAGTGTCGTATCCGCACCTTCACACTCTGACGACACAATGGCATCGAACACGGAGGTATTGTATGAAGTAATATTTTTTTTCTTTCAAAATAAGTGTTCTTAAGACCTTACTTGAATAAAGTTGCATGAAGTATATTCTTTTATGAAAATAATTAATTTTCCATTTTCCAGACGACGTTATCGGGTGGTCCAAATAGTACGAGTTTACCGGGTCCATTCCCTGGTCCATGTAGTATGAACAGGCCGGACAACATTCCCATAAATCCGAACCAAGGCCCAAATGGCCCCATGGGTACTTCCACGTCATCCTTCGACCCAATCTCGTCGCTTGCACAGATGTCGCAACAACTGACAAATACAGTGGGCGGTGGGGGCCCAGGACCTGGTGGACCCATGGGGCCTAATGGTAGTGGAATGGGACCGTTCGGTTCAGGACCACATCACATGCAACATCATCATTCTATGCATCCGCATGGACATCCTCACATGATGATGAATGATTTAGGTATGTTACTAATTTTACACAGAAAAAAATTAACATTAAAATTTATTTTGAATTCTTATTGAACCGTGTTTTACGCAGGTTGCCATATGGATAATATGGGAGGTCCAGGAATGGGCGGGCCAATGGAGGGAATGATGAGTGGTGGTGATTTTCCACCGGATATGAATCTGAGTCCGAAAATGGGTGGAGGGCCCATGGGTGGGCCGATGGGCCCGATGGGACCGGACGCCTCCATGATGGGACCGCGAATGGGTGGTGCTGGAAAAATGCCCCCTTTTAACGGTGCGAACGTTCAAGTAAAAGCCAGCGCGCCTAACACGATACAGTATTTACCGACGAGGCCACAGATGCCATGCAATACGGGTCCCAGAGGACCCCCGAGTCTCGACTTCCTGCAACGAGTCACGAACCCCATGCAAATGGATAGCAGTAAAGGTGTACAGTATTTCCCCGGTGCGAGAGGAATGGATATGGAAGGCGGTATGCGAGGCGTGATGCGGGCACCGGGGATGCTTCGCATGCCGCACTACCCGGCAGGATTCAACTCGCCGCCAAAAATGGCGGGTGACCCGTTCGGCGGGCCGGGCCCCAACCCGATGTGCGGACCTAACTTCCGCGGCGTCAAGGGTGGCATGGGCCCCGGAAACGTGCGAATGGGAGCCGCACAGCCGCTGGCACCGTCAATGGGCGGCCCGGGGCCCGGGTTCAAGGGGCAGGGCTTCGCAGTCCCGTCCACGGCAGACCCCAACTACGCGGCGCAGTTCCACAACTTCCAGCAGCAGCTGTACGCGACGGGCAGCCGCGGCGCGCAGCCGCACCAGGGCTACCCGCCCTACCAGCCGTCCAAGTGATGACCGGCCGCCCCGCCCCGCTGCGTGCGGCCCGCCCGATGCTGATCGCCCCCGACTCCCCGGAGGCGACTTTGCGAACGTACTTAATGTATTGATAATACGCCAGTGAAACGAGAGATCAAATTATTTCGTTAGTGTCCTTAGTTAGTCCGTGTATTATTGTGAGATTTTTTCGATACCGGGAGATCGAGTTTCGTGTACTAATTTCGTTAGGTCTAATAGCATACTGATTTCGCTTTAGTTCGACGATCTAGATTTCTTGACTGAGTACGAGTTTTATTTTAGCGAATGCGGAAGTTTGTACAAATTGTACAAATTTAGATGTGTTAACGTGTAGTCTACATAATTTAAAGTACAGTTTAGGCATATTTTTGCATATGGCAATAATATAGTTTTATATATTTTTTTTATAAACAGACATGCCAGAATTTCAGTGTATTGGTTTCTTTACTTAGCTATTTTTTTATATATGATTCCTATGCACACAGATATCTAGTCAATTTTGAAATTAATGCCTGACCCTGTGTTAAAGTGTATGTGTAACCGTTGAGTCCACAGCTTGGTCACCTTGAATTACACGGAAGTACATAATTGTTATGTTACAATATTTTTGTCCATCTTAGGTTTAGACTTTCTTTGTAGGGAAATTGGTTTAATTTAATTATTTTGGCTAAGTGGCCAGTATAGCACCTGGAAGTTAATGTACTAGTTTATTGTTTTAATGAGTATTTAATTCGTTTTGATCTGATAGCAATGTTTTTCTGTCTTCCATATCTATTAACTCAAGCGTAATATTCTTTTATTTAATTACGTTCACGTTAGAGGTTACAAGTAATTTGTTTTCTTGTGAAAAATAAACAAGTTAAAGTTAGCCTTTACTTTTTATCAAAGTACTTAAATTCTGATGCCATATTATTTGCCACATGAATTTTGTTTCGTGATATGTTAAACTGTCTTATTTATTTTATTATTTCATTGAACAATGCCAATATAATTTGTAATGCTACACCTTATAGTACATAGGGCATGTAATAATGCTAGGCTAGTTAGCACATTGTGGATGTCACAGTGGCCTTTTGTAATGCCTTTTTTTACGAAGCGATGAACCCCGAGCACACGCGCATAGTTTGCTCACAAAATCTGAAATCCTTATGAGATTAAATACACAATATAAACATGCAACGACACTCGACACATCGTTTTTCCTTATCGGGAACATAAGCCTAACTTGTGAATATTATTATTTTACATGTAGAACAGTAAAAATAGCACAAAATATCTATTTATAGTTGGGTGACGTTGCATGTTAATATTATTACTACCTTAAGAAAAGGGCGTGGCAATCTTGCGAGAGTAAAGCACAACAGTCCAGTAAGAAACACCCGCTAGAAATTAGATAGTCTTAATTTAATTGTAATTATAATGTAAGGTAAAGAATGGTTCTTGTTTTAGGTTTAAGTGAAGAGCAATGATATAAAATAGTTTGTGTAATATTAAAGTAAATTAAGAGATGAAATTAAGATGCAAACTATTGGTTGTGATTCTGACACAATTTGTTAAGTTGTTCGTAGATTTGTCACAGAGTATTGTGGAAACTTAACTTACTTCATGATAAGGCCCTTTTATTTTTTGTTTTTTTTTTTGGACATTTTTTACTTGTCGTTCTCGTTTGTACATCGCTAACAATAATTGTACAGAGTACTTTTGGACTTAATTTAAGGCAATAAATGTATTTATTTTATAACTCGTGATGTAAGAATTTATTCTTAATTATTATAAAAAAAATATATAATATGCTTGTAAACTCATGTTTTATTTATCCAAATAACCACTATAATTAATTTAAAATAAATATATGTACCTTTTTAAATAAAAATATGGAATAATTATATAAATTAAAAGTAATTTATAAAAAGAATAACATAATTTAATTCATTGCAATATAATAAAATTAATAAAGCAAACTTAGGTTATTTAATAAAAAAACACTTGGATACTGTAATTTATTTGCTCTTGTTATCTCCTTGATGCAAATATTGCCGAATTTAACATTAGTTATGTAATCAAAGATTATTTTTGAATTAAATATTTACGATACAGTACCTATTATAGGCATAGTATTATTTTGTCATTAAAATAATTATTAAATATTTTGCATGATACTCGATATTTTATAAATAAAATAATAGTTTTTGTAAAGGTGTTAATATTAGTTATATGAAATATCGTAAAGAGCAACTCCGTTACCGTAAAAAAACTGTTATGTATCTGTGTTAATGACATAAACAATTGCCATATAAAATATTTTTTTATTGAAGACGATAATTAAAACTTTCTATTAAATCGTAAACCAAAAATTATATATATTTTCAATATATTTTTGTATTTTAATAATTTTATTACAATTTATAAAATACTCATTCATTATTCAAAATTAAAAAGCAAATGAATTGTCTATGGAATCACAGAACGGAATCTTGTAAAAGATTAGGCCATTTCATAAAACAAATGTATAGTAACTCGCAGAAAATATCTTCGGGACAGTTGTATTTATTTCAGCTTTGCATTTTAATTTAAATTGAATCGTGAACCGCAATATAGGCCCATTCTTGAGGATTCATCTACGACTCTAGCGGAAGGGTTAGCAGTCTTGATTCTGCAATAGAAAAAGATTTGCATTGAGAGGAGACGTAAGGTAAACATCGATTTATTTTCTCCAAAAATGGAATCGGTCGACGTTATTATTGAGTAAATGTTTCTAAATGATTTATATAGTGCCTCGAGTGTTTATAATTATTTTTAGTGCATCCTTGTACGAAATGAAAGTTTGACTTATGCCACATATTCTTTTGAATGGCAGCTGGCGGACGTACTTTAGCGTAATAGTAGGTACATAAAATGCTACGTAAACCGTATACAAGTGTTATGCATTATTATTTTGCTGTTTCTATGAGTGATTGAGTATTTTAGTTTATTTCCAGACCTACGTAGATATAGTGAATTGAATTGTTTTTTCCACTGTGAAATGTCAAATTATGAACTTGTCAAAGCTAGGTTGAGTCATTGTTGCAATCACTTTATCATTCCAAGTTATTACTAAAAAACCTACTTACACTGTTTACTTTTACTAAAAGTCATATTCAAGCTTTGGGTAATAAAATATTTTCAATAATATTATGATACATTGTTTTTATAGGTCTTACATTATATGCTATTTCTTATGAAAACTATCTAAATGGTAAAGTACTTTATTGTTCTGTGAATCTATTGTGATTCATTCATAAACAAAGTACATTATATAAAAACAATAACATATTTAAATATTTCTCCATGTCCTTGCTTACATGTTATTTTAATATTTGGATAACTTATTGCAATTCATACGAGGTAACTTTCACCTAAACAAATAAAACTGTTATAAACAATATAACACTTATCATTTTTAACATAAAATGCTAATCACTTAAGATATAAAACATTGATAATTATGATACAAATGACTATGATTTTAATTTAATTAATATATGAAAAGTATTTAAAAAATAAGTAAGATTGAGTATATTTTGCAGTGTTAGGTTTTTATTATTACATTTCATTCTTTATATTTTTAATTGTAACAGATTTTTCAACATTTTAAAGAGGACCAGTAGTGAATGCAATGGTTTAAGACTTTATTTTTCTTACTTAAAAAGATTGATCAAATACACATTATTAGAGAAAAATATTTAATTTTGATTATATTTTTAAAACTATACTATATACTTTAATTTTCTGAATGTTAAAGGAACTTCACAGAAAACATTTTTTTATAATGCTCTTTATCCAAATACATATATATATTTGGATACTTTGAAGAGTAATTTGAATGGTATATAGTATCAACTTGTCTAATAATTTTTCATGTATTATATTTATTCAGAAATTGATCAAATATCATATTTTTTTGTATGTAATGTAGAATATTTATAAAATTTAATTGTCTAACAGTAATATGCAAAATATCTAATCTTTAAGTATTATTTTGTGTGAGTAATGCGTGATTTAGAATTGTATATGTAACTTTATATAAAAGTATTTTTTTTGTACTGAAATTTCAACAATATACTCCATAACTTATAATAGCAATTCTAAATGCTAACAGCTAATCACATACATGACTTTCTAATATAACTTACATAACATATCATTGAAGCTTTGATAACATCTCATCAAATACCTTACATTCTCTGCAATATACTGAGGATTTATTTGCATGTATTCTCATGTACTCGGTATTTCGAAATGATAAATATCTTATAACTCAATAAATATGATTGTTTCTCTCGTTTTATATGTGTAAGCATTTACAGATACAATCTGTTGAAGTGCCAAATTTAATGTACATAGAGGTTCGCAATTAAATAAAATACTAATATAAGTACAGTTTGTTCATGGTTTGTTGTTGTGTGTGTATTTTTCAATATATAAATGTGTTGTTTAATTTCAGGTAAAAGAGGCACGGGTTTGTTCACATATACTGAAAAGTACAGAACATTTAGCTCTTAGGGCTAGGATGTCAGTGTTGAATCAGAGTGGAGAAGAGCAGGTAATTTCTAGAGATATTAAATCACAAGCATAATCATTGTTTTGAATTTCGAATACCTATATTAATAAGGTACAATTTTATTGAAACAGTACTAAGTTAAAAAGAAAGAAAATTATAATGCAAGTATTTAACTGATATACTAATAAATTTCGTCAAAAAAGGATTACTAATACTTAAACATTTAGTATTACAAAATTACTAACAAGTTAAAGTGTGAAGTGGAACTTTATTTATACATTCTTTATTTACATTTCTATGATCTAATACTCTTTATTTTTGCTAGAGATTATTGTTAAGTATGATCTATACAGGTTGGCGATTTATTTCTTGTTATATGAAATGAGAATATGGTCAGTATAGTCAATATAGTTTTATTGATTAATGGAAAAATAATGTGCTTAAATTCTAATGTTCCTTTAACTAAAACTTTAAGGGTCCCAATAAGTTTCTGGTTCGTACTAATAGGATATAGTTTTAGCAAATGCAAAAAATTTTTTTTTTTATAAATGTGTTAATAAAATAAAGTAAAAGTAGCAGCTGTAACACCTTAATTTATTTACTTAATAGTGTAGAGTGTAATCTGTGTACAAACTTGAACATTTTCATTTTCTTGATGACAAATGTTCTTTGATATGCTTTTGCTGGTGGTCATGTCAGACAGGTGTTTTGATGGGTTGAAATATATATATAATATAAACATGCATTTATGGGTCTATGAGATCTTTTTATTACTTTTGATATAAGATTTTTTTAAGTGACACATAGCTCAATATAGGACAAAGGATTTTATGCCATAAACAACCATTCAACAAAAAAGTTTCTGGAAAACTTGTAAAAAATTTATAGTATGTTTTGGTTTCCATTATGAGGGTATTGGAACCGAATTTAAAGATTTCTATGTAATTGATATATTAGTAATGGAGCAATACGATGACTGATTAATTTCCTTATTGTTTTTTTTCCTTACTAGGAGGCAGGAAACCTTTGCGACATTATCAGGCTGTTTTAATGACAGTGTGTTTGAAATTGCATTAGTATTTTTTGGTTTTCGTTTAAACTGGGTCAATAGATAAAGTAATAAATACACCTAACTGTATTTGAACTGTCCATTAATATTAATGAGGTATCCATAAAGATTACAAGTTGTGATTGGTGGGTGTGGCCTAAACAAGACATGTTGAAAACAAAATAGGTTTTACTAATTATTTTGTAATTATTAAGTGAGTATTTTAGTAATGATTTGTTGTCATTCTTTTAATTTATTGAAATATTCACATAAATTACGAATATAATGTGAATTAATTTTTATATATTATTATTTTAATCGTAAATTGTTACTTTTAATGTCTATAGAATTATATAAAGTGTGTTTTTTTAATTATATTATCTTTGAGTAACATTTATTACAGCATAACATTAATTTAGTGTTGTTAGGATACATATTAAAGAGAGACAGTTTAAGTTTTTCAAATTTTATTCAATATATTCGTACAAAGTTATGCGTCTTTCTAATAATAACACTTTCTTTAAAACGTTTTCTTGGCATTTGTCAGATCTTTATATGATTTCCGCCTGACCTCCATCCTTTTAAGGTGAAATACATTGTAGTAGAAATAAATTTCTATCAAGAGTTTAGAATCATATAGGCTAGATCATTAAGATGGATGGTTTTCGCGAAACGAATATTTGTACGTCACACACGTTGTACAATAGGAATGACATTTTTAATGTTTCGATTGCCGCTGGTCCGCCAGTTAATATATATTTAAATCTGAAAACTAACAAATATTATTGATATTCATTTATTTTTAGTTTATACTAATTCAACCAGCATGTATAGAATATAATAAAAAACTAACAATTAATTTAAACTAAAAAATTACCTTAAAGAACTACTAATATTACCTGTATGTACAGAATAGAATAAAATTAAATTCTATTATATTACAAAATGCTGCAGTAAATAGCATATACATATATGTACGTGTTTTAACCAAGTTACTAAACAATATTGGGTTTAATGAACTGTAAAATACAGTGTACTAATAGCCCAGTCTCTTAGCTGGTCTAAGGACTACTTTCTTGTTGGTCTGGTCAAGAAAGGCCTTAAAGAATTGCAGATTAAGAAGACTGTAAATTGTAAATTGTTTGCCTACCTCTGATTTGTAATATACAATAGTGTTTATTCATAATATATTTTTTGATTTCAGGTGGAATGTCCCCTGTGTATGGAACCCTTGGAAGTGGACGATCTCCACTTCTATCCGTGCACATGTGGCTATCAAGTGAGTTATGTTTATTATATCATAATATGTTATCAATCTCAAACACATACACTGATGTTGAATCTGTTGAATGAAATCTCTAGAGGCTCAAAAGACTTATTATCCCTTTTATAACACGAGAGAAAGAGATGGCATTATTTTTTCTATTAATATACTTAAGCTTAAAAATGTTATCTAGGTAAGGTACCAATATCTAATTAACTAACTAATACATGTGTACATTAAATCTAAATGGTAGGTAATATAACAATTCATTAATGAATGTTGTAACCTTTTTTAACAATTTATTTAAGTTTTTAAGGGGGAAATATATAGAAACAGCAACAGGTTGAAGCCTTATTGAAGTAAGCTCTTACAAGTACTTTTGACTTGTATTTTGTAAACTGTTGCATGACAATCATAAGTCAAATTATACCAATGCAAAAAAATATACAGTATATTGTATGTATGTTATTAAAACAATAAAATAATAAGAAATAACTATGTAATAGTAAGATTTTAAAGTGTTTATCATATCCAATTAATTATTTAAGAAATTTACAATATTATCTTTCAGATATGCAGGTTTTGCTGGAATCGTATTCGGGAGGGCGAGAATGGCCTTTGTCCAGCGTGTCGGAAGGCCTATCCGGAAAACCCGGCAGATTTCACTCCTCTCAGTCAAGAACAGGTACATGTATTTCTATCTCTGTTTGACTCTTATATGCTTGAAAAATCTCATAAATTCATAATTAAGTAAAACGAGGACATGATATTTTGGCATACTATTATAGTAATCATGAATAGTACCATGAAAATAAATAATATAGCATGTCTGATGATATTCAATGACATATTGATAAGGATTTTAAGGTTTTTTAATTATAATTACTGTGTATTATATTCTGGTTGTTGCATTGATAACACTTAAAAATAATAAAATAATACTGTTGAAAATGGTGCTAAATATAGTATTTTATAGCTAGAAGAAAATTATATACTGTTGCATTGATTATATTATGGCTATTTTTTATTAATTAAATTTTAAATTCTTATTACGCGATTTTGTAGGTGGCCGCGATAAAGACGGAGAAGAAAGCTCGCGAGCAGAAGCGACGCAACAAGACTCTCGAGTCTCGGCGAGCGCTCGCGAACGTTCGTGTGGTCCAGAACAACCTCGTGTTCGTCGTCGGCCTACCCGTGCGTCTCGCCGACCCCGAGGTACGACATCAGCATTATAAAACCTTACTAGTAAATCTTGAAAACAAATTAATATAATACCACAACAAAATTATCTCTATGATAAGATAAGAATAAAAAAAGGGTTTACCTTAACATTTAAATTAATGTTTTCAAGAAAACTTTTCTGTAAAAATTTACATATAACCATATATTTTTTTTTATATTTCCAGATCCTAAAGCGGCAAGAGTACTTTGGCAAATATGGCAAAATTCACAAAGTAGTTATAAACCAAAGTACTGCATACGCAGGGTCACAGGTGAGAGCGTTGTTTATCGATTCCCATAGAATAAATAGTTCAATAGACTGTTATCCTAAAAATGGTTTACCACTAAAAGAAATATAAATTCGTACAATCGAAAAAATATTTTTGTACACTGTTTATCGTCTAAGACACGTATTAATTATTTTGTAAATTCGTAAAAATGATAGAGTGTGGCTACTCCTGTCTGGCATTGCAGGGTCCGTCCGCGTCGGCGTACGTGACGTACGTGTCCCCGGCGGACGCGCTGCGCGCCATCCAGGGCGTCAACAACGTGACGCTGGACGGGCGCGTGCTGAAGGGCTCGCTCGGCACCACCAAGTACTGCGCCAACTTCATGAAGAACATGCCCTGTCCCAAGCCCGACTGCATGTACCTGCACGAGCTGGGTCCGTACCGCCGCTCTCCTCTACTTTATGTTTATTTGTAGCGTACAGACACTGAGAAATACTGATATTCAAATATAATTAAGATTCTATTATTTGAAAGACGACGTACCCCTGAACTTGACTACTGAGATCTCGTGTTCCTTGGATGTGTAATTGAAGTGGATCACTGAACCTATTTCATCAAAAACGCTTATTTTCAAGGAATTAGCCATCGAGACAATAGTAGAATAAAAAGCAATATGTATTTGGGTTGATAGGGTCAGAGAGCCAGGAAGAGTTCAAAAGTCGGCGACGATTCAGATTCTATTTTATACAGAGCACTGGAAAAGAAAAAATGTGTTTACATTCAATTAAATAAAAATACTAATGCAGTGCATTTGATATCTACTTGTAGCAAATAAATATTACAAATATCCATTTTAAACAAGTGCTTAATTTAAAAAAATATAATTTTGTTTACTGGAAATCTTACGCACATATTTAGATTATTAATTGAGTATTATAGCCTATAAACTATTCATATTCATCACGCATATAAATAGTGTACTTCTGTTATCCACCGAGCAGATCCGAATGCAAATGATATTTGGCAGTGACCCAAGACATATTTCCCTGAATTGTCTACTAAAATAATTATCGAGACCAAATTATCCGTAAGGTCACTAGGTTTAGTATCGATTACTTAAAACTGAATCAATAATATATCGTGGCATAATTTTAGGTGATCCAAAGGCATCATTTACGAAAGAAGAGATGCATGCCGGACTGCACCAGGTCTACGAGCGGCGCCTTCATCAGCAACTGTTGCAGGCGCAGCGAGACCGCCCCGACGACAAGCACGCGCAAGATGGTGAGCATCACACACAACTAACACCCATTCGCCTGCCACCTGCTTCCTGCCACCTATTTGCTACATACTACAACCTGCCAACTGTATACTATCTATCGTCCTATCGAAGATGGATTATTAAATTAAATTTACTATTCATTAAATTATTACACACAAACACAATTATTTACTTTATGTTGTACAAAATGATAAAAGTATACTACCAGCTTATCTTAGCTAGTGCAGGAAATAATTTGTGCAAAAGAAAAATAAATGTATTTACAGAAAATCGTTTTGCTTATACATACACGGATATATTATTTGAAGATACTAAATAATAAGTTTTATGTTATATACCTACATAAAATCACATGATTTTATACAAAATTGTACTATACGCCCACATCTCTCATATGTATAGACCTTAGGATCAGCAAACTTTAAAGTTAGCCAATGAACCTACAAGATATCATATTTATGCTATAAATAAGGCGAGGGACACAAATGCACCTATTAATTAACAGAATGATGTAAACAAAATAAAAAAAAACTCATAGTTGTTTTAATAGTATAATAAATATGGTATTGAAATTGAGGCCAAGTAATAAATATACTTTTTATAATAAAAAGTAGTTGTTGTAGTAAAATGGAATGGAGTAGTTGATATTCTTAATTTATTATATGCTATCCATTTCAGGTAATTCTAGTACGAATGCAGAAAAAGGCAGTTCTAAAGATGGTAAGCCAGGATATTTATGTTTCAAGGTTATTTTATTGAGATTATTTTTAATGAAGTGAATCTAATCATCGTTAAAATATTATTTCAGGTAATCAATCGAACTTTATACCGACAACAGTGATCACATCGTCTCAAATAAATATAGTCAGCACATCTAAGTAAGTATATCTTATGTCGTTAATATATTGAATACACAAAAGTGTATTATTTCAATGTAATTTAAATCTTTCGTTTTGTTCGGCAATGCATATATCGTATCTTTAATAAAATACCGCAAATCGTTTTAATTTTTTTAATATTAAATAGTATTAATAAACAAGGCATATTAAACTGTCTGAGTATAACATAGATGATAAAAAAGCTTGGAGTTAGTATTCGTGATTTTCATATGGACGTACATAAATTTAATTGTAATTAATGATTGTGCATGTACAATGTACATGTTTGTTGAAAAAGAGTAAATAGTGATTGCCGGTGCTTATTAGAATTTACATTCCAACTGGTTATATATTAAATATTTTGTAAAATTACCATTTAAAGGTGCTTGTAAAAGTCTACTTGATTAAAGTATGTTTTTTACTAATTGTAACATCTGTTACTCACAATA
This sequence comes from Vanessa atalanta, assembly GCF_905147765.1. Lineage (NCBI taxonomy): Eukaryota > Metazoa > Arthropoda > Insecta > Lepidoptera > Nymphalidae > Vanessa > Vanessa atalanta. The sequence goes on from NC_061895.1 coordinate 4,115,168, forward strand.
GATCAAAGAAAGATTCGGTAAATGGTAACGGCAACAGTAACGGCAGTAGCAGCAGCAATAGTAGCACTAATGGCACAAGTGTTGGCAAAGAGGCTTGGCCCAGCCTTGGATCGTCACCACCTGCAGACAGCCCCGCCCGGAAACAAAACAGTCCCAAGCCGCATACAGGTTAGTTAATGAAATTCGATAAGTCTTGCAACATTATAAATTTAAAAAGATTGAATTTTTTTGACAATGATTTTAAAGTAACTAACTAAGTTGCATTGCATGTTTTAAAAAAATATATAATTGCTTATACTTTTTATATTATTTTCCAGTTAAGTCACAAGAAAATGGCACATCAGAATCGTCCAGTCCAACGCAGCTACAAACACAACAGTCTCAAACAAAACATAGCAAAGAAAATCACACAGACAGCAAGCCAAGCAGAAGTAATAAGGACAGCAATAACACAAATGGACAACCTAGCAAGAAAAGCAAATCAGAAAGCAAATCAAAACAGAAGAATAGTAATAGTATTATAAATGAAACAAGTGAAACAGAAATTATCGATAGCAAACCAGAACAGACTAGTCCAAACAGTACGCAGACACAGCAAAACTCAGTCTTCGATAACGACACACAGAGCTATTTATCAAATGAATTAGATGAATTGGAATCAGATAGACACAGCCTGTTGGAAAACCACGATTTATTAGACAACAGCGATCACAGCCTCCTAGACGACGATAATACACACAATCTACTAAATGATGCCAACAACGAAGTTATGATGATGCAAAGGCATAGAGAAATGCTCGCAGGGCTAGTCGATAATAACCATTTATTGCCTCAAATGAAAAGCCCACTAGTGAATGGTTACGGGTTGTTAGACAGGGATACAATGAGTTATCTAGGTAATGATAGGCAGATTAGTCAAATTAACCATGGTCTGATGGACCAGAAGGAAATGCTGCTCAGAGAACGCAGTCGGAGCAGCCTGCTAATGAGACAGAACGAAATGCTGGCTAGGCAGCATAATGTAATGGTGGAACCAAAGCATTATGTGCCAAATTCTAGTATAGGACTTGAGTCTGCTAGTGAATTATTAGGTAAGGTAAACGTTTACGTTCAGAATCATCGTTATATTGAAATCAATAATAATCTTGACACTGACATATTACATTTCAGATTACTTTTTTATATGTGATATTAAAGCAATGTTTGTTTAATCGAGATTAACGTAAACAGCCTGTGTCTTTTCAGGTGCTAATTTTCATCCAAATCACAATATGCTTCCACCGTTCGGTATGAGAGTAGACAATTCAATGGGCTCAAGCTCTTTAGGGAACACAATAACAAACACACTAACCGCAAACTCCTTGTCTAATCCTATTTCCGCAAATACATTGGCGAACTCTATGGGCACGAACAGTTTAGCTGCAAATTCAATGGGAAGTTCCATGGGCAGTTCTATGGGTGGGTTCATGTTGCACACACAACAGATGCCGCAGATGCAAAGCCCACAGATGCAGAGCGGTCTCGTCAATGGATTCGATACGCCACAGTCTGCTGTGAGTTGAAAATGATTTTATTTCAAATATAACACCATCAATTTTGTTTGTCGATAACAAAACTATGATAGTGAAAATTAAATAATTTCATAAAGTACATGAAACATGTATATTTTTAACTTGTTTCAAATTCATAGATAAAAAATTATTATATATAATTTACACTATAAAAATGAATTAATCAGTCCAGTTGATGTAGCTATAATAAGTAACCTATACGTAATTGACACATCACTGTTACAGAGCGAAGGTCGTTATCAGGCTGAGACTATGGATAAGTTCTTCACGGACTTCCACAAGGCGCAACAGATGCGGTTGCTGCTGGCTCGAGGCGAAGAGAGGCGTCTCGAACGAGACCTGCCGCCGCACGCCATGCTCAGCGCGGAGAGACTTGAGATGGAGCACAAGCACAGGTACTTAAACTGTTGCTACACTAGAAGCGATAACATAAATGCTGGTTTTGCGAATTCATGAAGTTGATGTTAGCAATCTCATTTATATCCGGTTACTACAATCAATAAGCCATTATAATAGTAACAATATGGGCCACAGACGTTCTTTAAAAAAAAGGTTAAAATATTGATTGTCGCTTCTGAATATACACTTAATAATGTGATGTAAACATGTAACGTAAAAGTATAAGACTTAAAGAAATTGTGACGATGACCATGTTATCAGTATTAAGAACAACCTTATTAAGCTAGTTAATGTTACCTGATTGCACAGGGTTAAAATTCTTGTGTTAGGTATATGTTTCTCTGAGTTTCTATCGTCGTTCCTTCTTAGGTCTAAGGGGTTCCTTTCCGTACCAGAAGTAGATTTTATTTTGTGTATATAATAGTGTAAGTTTTGATTGTGACTTTAAATTCGTTATGCTTACGGATTATAGTGTTTCAAAAGCGAAAGATTCGAAATAATTCCTATTTGTCGCATACAATTATGAATTATTTCAATGGCTACACGTTTTAACTCAAAAAAGATCGGTAATTAATCTTCAATTATGTTTCGTTAAATATAGGAATTTGACATTAATATATGAACATCACAATCTCGATGTATGCTGGGTTTAGTTAAAAAAAATATTACTTGTCAATTATAAAAATAATTTATTAGAATTTATAAAAAACATAAAATTTAATTTGGGTTGTGTCTTCATGGTTTACAGATATAGGACATAAATATATTGTTGCTAATATCGATAATCCTTAAGCTAATATTTATCGATTGTTTTGGATTTTAATGAATTAAAGATTTGCAAAATAAGAAATATTAAACAAAATGCAAATCACATTGGACGTAGGATGAACAGTCCCTATAACTGAATTCCGTTCTGAATATTAGTATGCTATGTTCCAGAATGAGCAACATGCGTGCAAACGACGTGGGCTCGTGCGGGGGCGGCGCGGGCGCGGCGGGCGGGCGCGCAGCCGGCGACGGGGACGACGACCTCGACTTCGACCCCTTCAAGGAGACGCAGAAGGCCTTCGCGGAGATGATGGAGACCGAGGTCAAACACAACACCATCTCCAGCGGGTATGTGTGCGTCACATTTTATCACATTTACTTATAATTCACTCTCAATTGCTTTAACTATTCGATTGCTATAAGTAACAACAAAATTGTTTTGGTAATGAACACCTACTAAGTTACTATTATTATGGTTTCTGAGAAAAGTTAAATTTTTTTTAAAAAATATAATGATTTAATAACAAAAAGATTTTATGGAAAGGTTCAAAAAGTAAATAAATGCTCCTTAAATACCTTAGTATTTCAACTAGTATTGTAAATATTATTATAATAAGGATTGTTAAAATATCAGTTGATTTTTATTATTTTTATAGTATTCGGTTTGTTTATTTTGTGTTCGAGAAATCTAGATTGTTCTGGACAAATGTTAGAGAAATCATTTTGTTTTGTTTTTATATATGTTCTTTTTGCTACAACAACACAACATTATTAAATAAATTTAAATATTCCAGTGACAATATGGATTGCGTGCGCCGGTCACGTCTGCCTCCGCCCGGTTTCAGCCACATGAACGCGTTCGGCATCGGAGTACCCCGCCACCAGACACACCATCAAAGTAAATTAATCATAATATTTATTTATATCTATAACAGAACGGATATAGTAAATTCTTAATCGTTGTGTACAATTTTGCGTAATCTGGGTAAAGATAAATAAAAATTATACATGATATGACTTCTATTTATAAAATCGTAGCCGATTTGCTGGAACATCAGCATTATAGCATTAGAGACTCACTCTAATTTGCTTAACATTGTGAGTTCAACGGCATAAACGATTCCAGGTTACAATTCGAACAACGCAATGTTCTCAGACTGGACACAGATGGACCCTGCCATCATGTCGACCTCGGTTAACTTCGGCAAGGCACCGCCAGCGCAGGGGACCCTCAGTCAGCAGCAGCAAGAGCTTTTCGCGCGCTTCAACCACCTGCAAGTGCAACCCAACGGTGTCAAGCTCCCCCAGTGGCCACAGCAAAAGATGTGGCCCCTACAGCACGGCGCGCCCTACAATGCGATCCCCCTGCCCCCGGGCTTCGCCCCAGCTAAGAACGCGCAACACCCCGCCGAGTGCATCGACGCCAAGTAGACCCACCGCCTCAAAAACAGCGGATACTATATTTTCTATTATTCTCTTTCCGTTGGTGATGTGATCGATAAATCTTTGTATTAAGAGAGCATATTTTAAACGAGAGAAATATGATAACAAAGGAATTTGTAAAATAAATTAACCTATTTGTTTTATTTAAAAAAAATGTTTGATTTATTTTTATTATATCTTATAGTTTCGGCTCCCCGCGTCTTATCATATTTCTTAGATTTCGTTCTGTTAATATTCTCGACTGAAGATATATGTATATTCGTTATATATTATATACTTGCTAGAACATAGCCCTGTTACATCAGATTATTTTTTCTATATAAAAATGAGATGCCAATTTATCGGTTCAGTTTTGTACATTATTGAGCCATTATCCATCATTGAAAAGATCATTAAAATTGAAGTATTATCACTGATTCTTTTAATACATACACCTACATTACCGCGATATATTACAGGCATAATGTAATTATAAATAACATACAAGATAAGTAAAATAAATATATATTTAATGTTATAAGAAATATAATAAACAAAATGTTCTGAAATATTTATATCACTTAATACGACCAAGTAAAATGCAATAAATTCACGACTAAAACTATTATAGTAACAAGATCAAATAAATGACATTTTATTCCCCAAGAAAAATATTTTTTATAAAACTATTGAACCATTATAAAAAAAAATATATTGTTAATTTATGCGAAATGTTAAATACAGAAATATCCGAAAAGATATATTTTATCTTCATTCCTAATTATGTTATTGATTTTTGACATTGAATCAAAGAAAAATAAATGATTCGCAATTTATTTCCCAAACTTAGAAAATTTAAATGACCTAATTCTTTATTAATTGCTGTTTTGTGTTACACAAATGATATGGATGCATTTAAGGTTATATTACAAAGGTTTTCCGTCAATATATCCCCGTGGATCCGGTCCATCCCATGGCACGGTGACACCATTATGCCATACATATAAACCGCCGGTTTCAGGTGTAAGTGCTAATTTCACCACGACTTCAGCAGCTTGTTCTGGACTCACAGTACCAGCTCCTCGTGTCATATCTGACATTACATAACCGGGGTGCACGCAATTTACTAAAATACCTGAAACAATGTTTTAATTTTATTTATGTACTATTAAATATTATTTATCAGTAACAATCGAAGTGGAAACAAGTTATTTTTTTTAATGATTGGATTTGCATTAATCGTTCAAGGAATGTTTTATACATTTTTAAACTGTTGAATTGATACACTCAAGCTTTTAACTTCAGGTAGTCAATAGGTACGTCTACGTTCCGGTATTTTCACAACTATAAAAACCGGTTTTTGAAACGCTATTTTGTATTAACGCCGTCTTTTTCGGCAATTGGACAACCTTCAGCATTAATAAATAGAAGGTAGATTTAAATTATACTAAAATAATACCATTAAATAAACCTAATGTTCAATAGTTACCAACTACACAGTTCTATTTGATTAATTTTTTCATTATTATGAACATATATAATCCTCATATAGATATACAAATTTATATATCACACAATAAATCGCAGTTATAATTAATTGGTGCATTTGTTACTTCTTCACAACTTAATGAACGATGAATCTGGTTTTTTTTATATATAATATGAGGGCTAGAATCATTATAAATTTTCTATAAGCGACTGATCAGCCACAGTAGATGGCTGGTGTCTCCACTTATAAATCTAATTTAATTATTTATATAAATTAATTTCTATACAATTTTACTTTGTACAATATAGCACATACCTCTTTCTTTAAGTCTCCGATTCAGTATAAAAGTATAGGCATTTAAGCCAACTTTTGACACCACATAGGGCGAATCGCCCCAGCCGTCGGAAATTTCTCTGTTAAATTTTACAGAATCTATGTATTTCTTCATTAAACTCTTTAAATCAATTAAGCTAAGATTAGGATTGCTTATTTCTTTTCTTAACTTCTCTGAAGGTATTCGTGATAAGTGTCCAGACGAACTTGAAATATTGAGAATAGTACCATTATCATTCATAAAAGGTAAAATTGCTTCAGTAAAGTTAACTAAAGCGAAAAAGTTAATTAATAAAGTTTGTTCTGCTTGGGTAATCTTAGATTCTTTTGAATCTTTTAGAAACAGAACTCCAGCATTGTTTATTAACAAATCAATCTTACGTGATTTTAAAAATGAACATAAATTTAAAACACTTTTTTCATCGGTTACGTCGAGCTTGTAGTACTGAGGTGTATAACCTAATTTCTGTAATTCTTGACAAGCTGTCTTACCACGGTCTTCGTTTCGTGATGTTAAATATACTAAGCCCTTAAAATTTTGACATAAACCTTTGACGATGGCAAAACCTAGGCCCTTATTAGCACCTGTTACAATCGCAGTTTTGTTTTCACTCATAGTTTGTTGCCTTAACAATTTATTTATATCAATACCAAACAGCGTTACGGTTGTTATTATAACTTACTGATACTTAGTCGGTATCTTAAAGTTGCGTGTAGATATTGCGGTATTTATAATTTATTAGTGATAACATTCGAGTTTACATATATATGATATATATATTCGTTAACAAGCGCGTATCGCATACACAAATAAATACTTTTGAGGAATTGAATTGCTCGGTTACTCTGATAAAACTTAATTTATTGATATGAAAGCAAAGCTAGTAAATTAATTTGGAGCCTGGCGAATTTGACAAGCAGAATGTCTGTAATATGATTATTTTATTTGTAAAAAATTGAGATATTCTTAAAGCGCTTATTAATAATTCGTAATGCTTGTAATCGTGATATATATAATTTTAATGTCCTTGAGAACTCTCTAAAAAACTGTCAAATCAAAGATAACATTTTTCATTAATCAAAAAGTGCTTTTTAAATAAACAAATTAAATAGAGAAATAAATATGGCACAAACATATGTTTTTTAATAAAATGAAAATATTCAAGCACAATATAGCACAGAGAATTAGTGAACTGTGCAGTAATAAATAAAAATCTAATCACTTTATTTTGATCTGTAAGATCTATATTGTCATTATTTTATAAGATTGGTAGCATTGTTTTCTGTAATTGCCAGTGTGAATAAATGAACTTTACTGACTGACTGATAACCATCGATTAATAATAATTAAGATATACCTACGTATATAAAACTCATTCATTCGTTCGTTCCGGTATCAGCTGAGCCGAGTACTGACGTCTGACTGAGTAAAACAGTTTGTTTATTTACTAAGCTCGCAGTTTGAACATTCTAGAATAATAAAAGTTAAATATGTCTTTTTGGCCTACTACGAAACCTTTATTTGGGGACGAAATGGTTTTGCGTTCTATCGATTGGCTGGAAAACTTTCCATGGAGAAATGAAACAACAATAAAAAAAGATAAAGATAAGTACCGTATTTGTTTACATGCTAAGGATTTTTCTCCAGATGATATTACTGTCAAAACAGCGGATGGATTTATTGTTGTGGAAGGCAAGCATGAAGAGAAAAAGGATGAAGATGGTTACATTTCGAGACATTTTGTAAGAAGGTACGCATTACCGGAGGGTTGTCGACCAGAGTCCGTGGAATCCAGATTGTCTTCGGATGGAATTCTTACGATCACTGCGCCTAGGAAACCGGTCGTTCGTCGCGACACAATCATACCAGTTTCACACGAAGGCAGTGTTAAATCCAAATTGTAAAATCCAGTGAACATAATTATTTTTAGAAACTTTGTGGTTATGTGATGTTAGTGTATGAAATCAATTCATTAATATTATAATGTAACAGTGTAATTTGGTGCATTCAATTAATGTATAGTTTATATCATTATGTATATCGAATAAGCCTGAACTTAAAGTCTGAGTTCATTCCTAAGTTTAATTTTGTGTAAATACTAAATAACTATATCCGGTTTAATTGGTTTTACTTCTAAGTCTTATTGGTAATAAATGTATATTGTGGCAATAAACTTGTCTATAAAATCTGTCTTACTTATTATTTCTTTTATTAATTAGATCTTGGGGAAATTATTTAAAAGCACTGAGGTACTGAAGTTAAGTTTTAAAATGCTATCACACAATATTGAATATTACTCTATAATCTATAAGTACCTAACTGATATTACGTATCAACATTTTATATTAAAAAATAAACTAAATAATGTTATTATTAATGTGTTTATAAACATTTAATCAATGCAGTCACGAGTACAGTCCGACTTGGTTGAACTTTTATGACTACTTAGACGAATAACTTAGATTTTTCGTGAACATTCTATGTACTGGTATATTTATTATATTCGTTGTTACTTTTGTAAAGACATATGTTTACCACAAATCGGACCACATGATCGGTTATCTGATGGGATCTCCAGTAACGATCAATTCTTGAACAGTCCAAGTCCAAGGATATTTATATAGCCTATCCTCTCTAGCAGAGAATAAATATTAGACGGTATTGTTTTGATACGATGACATCAGCTTTTGGTAGTTCTTATTTAGTTAACCTAACAAAAGGTCATATTACTTAAATTTCACGGCGACTTTGTTAATTTTATGGAATAGATCACACACCGTAAGAATTTAATGAAGGAATCACTTGGTGGTAGGGCTTTGTGCAAACCCGTGTGGGTAGGTACCACCCACTCATCTGATATTATACCGCTAAGCAACAGTACTCAGTATTGTTGTGTTCCGGATTGAAGGGTGAGTGAGCCAGTGTAACTACAGGTGCAAGGGAGATAACATTTTAGTTCCCAAGGTTAGTGGCGCATTGGTGATGTAAGGAATGGTTAATATTTCTTAGAGCGCCATTTTCTATGGGTGGTGGTGACCACTTACCATCAGGTGGCCCATATACTCGACCGCGATATAAAAAAAAGCACTTGGCTTTCACTTGACAAAGAAAACCTGCTGAGTTTCTTCCACCTATAATAATTTTATCAGTAAAATGGCTAAATCCTTTATCACTGCCCTAAGAAAATGTATTTACATATATAATAAAAACCGATTCTTACAGTAGTCGCATTTGAAGTGTTACATCTGACATTGTACATTAGTAATAAACAACATTAACAATATATATGCTTTCGGAAAATGGGTAGGTTCCATTCAAGGACATACTAGTGGATCGCCCGCGAAACTGCGATTATTCAATATATTTTTTGATGTCAAATAATGTACCTTAAGGTCAGTTAGAATTTGAGTTTATCGATTAAAAAATACTTTAATTTTGTTTAGAATAAACTTTCACAATTTACAACTTGAACAGTGTTATTTAAAAAATGTTAATAATTTTTTTAATAAATGGTCAATGCTGTAACTATAACCGGCCTCTGAAAGAGCAATGTATATCGGAGTGATTCACTCTATTTTCATTTGTTTTTTTCTTTATAGTCTAACCGGTCAGTAAATTTTCCCGCTCTCTAATATTAATTATTTTTTAAATCATAATAATTTAGTAAATTGTAATCAAGAATCCTCTTTATTTTTCTGCACTTCGACGACTGGAGCTGATCAAAATGAGACCATAACCGGTTTTTTATGTGTAGCAATCGTCCCATAATCACTTGGACAACAATTGGCTTACGCTATATAATATATAAGATTCTAGCACCGCGTGCACGCTTTGGCTAAATCAAAAAGCGCGCGTTTTCCCGGCTTTCTGTTACACACTTCCGTCCCCTTTCACGAAATCACTCTTACAGATTCAGACAGACTCACAAATAGCATGTGAGAAGATAGATATATTACACATCAAAAATATAGATAATATTTTACAAATATAGGTCTCCGCTGAGAGTATATCACACTTACTGCTTCTGGTAAAAACTAGTTGGTAGGGATCGTATTTGATCGACGATTCAAAAATGTTTTGTTTTGTACAGATCTGATCTCGATATAGTCAATGTATCGAATAGTTTGCGTCGTGTGTAAGTATTTTTTATTTTAAGTTTAAGTTTATTTAGTATTAAAATGTTATTGTATGTATTATTTTCCCTTCCGTTCGCTTTTGGATAGTTTCCATAAAACCTTCATTCTTTATCACTTTAACATTATTATGTATTCGTATGTATGTATGTACGCATCTTTGCGTGTCAGCGAATATAACAAGTTGTAAATATTGATTGCGTTTTGGCTTCACTGTAAATGGAAATTGGCACGAACCCTTCAATCTATGAGTTAATATTACACTAAAGTGTTCAGTATATTGGGCTGGTTTACCGAATATTCGTATTCGGACGGAAGGATTATTTTTCTTTTGGAAATGTCCATGCCTGACGTAGGTATGACGATAACTTTCAACTTGATACATGTGATCCTGCTACAAGCTCTAGTTTTGTGTGCTCAATTATTTTCGAGCAAACTTTTATTAAATAATTACTAGCGACCCGCCCCGGCTTCGCACGGGTGCAATACTGATACTAAATATAATACAGTATGCCATTATATACAAAGTTCATAGCTTTTTGTCATTAGACAATACCAACCGCTATGTTTCTGCGTTTTAAATCTGTAATATCTTCAAAAATATTCTTTTAAATTACATGTTGTAAAGAGCTATATAGACCCCTAATGACAAATGAATGTAGGATGATGACTTGCCATGAAATTTGGCAAGTAGGATCGTTTTATTGATTAGACACCCACTAAAGAAGGTATTTTGGAAATTGTACCCCTAAGGGGGTAAAATACAGGTTGTAAGTTGGTATGGAATGTCCGTCATTTTTTAAATTAGAAACATAAAACTTTATTTTTGGATAGTGATTAAAAATGAGTAGATTGGCATTTAAGCGTTTTTGGATATTCTACCCTAAGGGGGTGAAATAGGGGTTGCAAGTTTGTATCGAATTCTTTAATTTTTTAAGTTTAAACTTTATTTTTAGGCTACTGATTAAAAATATACGTATTCACGCCTTTCTGGATATTCTACTCTAAGGGGTGAAATACACACCAATGTTTTATACAAAGAGTTCCTAAATTAACGTAATATTTTCATTTAATCTTCTGTATATATATCCAAATTTCACGCGAGCAAAACCGCAAGCAACTGCTTGTTCTAAAATAAAAGTAGCATAATTTAGTCCTTATTATATCAGCGGCTAGTGAAAATCCCGTCAAAATCGGTCCAGCCTTTCCGAGAGATTAGCCGGAACAAACAGACAGATAGAATTTTTTTTTAAAACTGTTATATTCGTATATTTTCCGTGTATACGTATATATGCATTTAGTAAAAAGCGGTTATTTCAATGTTACAAACAGACACTCCAATTTTATTATATGTATAGACAACAAAGATACCTATTTAAAAATGCATTACAATTTTCTTAATTTTGTTGGTTAGTTTCTTTTAAATAATCTGATAGCATAATTTCAATTTAATCTACCAAAAAATAAAAGCACGTTTTACTTTTAGCTGAATTATAGTGAATCTCTAAAATATTCGTTTATCTATGGTACTATTAAAAATGTCTTAGTTATCATAAATATTGTAATGGACAAAGTATCAAGACCTATTATGTATCATATCGGTCGCTAATTAATCAGACATTTAATTAATCGATATCCGTAGGTGCTTCAACTTAGTAATAAGTAAATGTTTGAGTTTATCTTTTGTAGAAAAAATTAAACGACAATCAATTTTTGATATTGATAAAAATAAATCAGATATGAGATTACATAAACCTCATCTATATTCTTTGAAACAGAACAATGTCCATTTTGGATATAAGAACACGCTTAAGCATGCGTCTATAGTTTTGTAAACTGATCCATAATACGTTCTTGTAAGGTATATATTTGATTGTTAACATTGAACGATGATAAGTGACCCTGATCTTGGGTTTGTTGATCAGTCCCGAACGCGCTGCTCACTGAAATCGACGCGAGTTTTATTATATGGTGAGTTTTCAGAATATATCACATGAATTATATGATATTGTACAATTATTTTTATTAGAGTTAAATTTGTTCACCCTATGCTAGATTCACACGTTGCAAGTTTTTCTATGAAATTTGTTTTATCCTTGCTGTTCAAGCGGCGTTTATTCATGTTATGTACATAAATGTGTAGAGCCTCCATGAAATGCTATCCTTGTCCGTTATTTAAAAAAAAATATATATATTAAGCACAATTTGTTTTTGCATTTCCTAGCAATTATATACATATTGTGCTGTATTCAAATAGAGGCTGATTTAATTAAATAATACAGGTTTGCGTAAATTTAAAACTTCAGACAGATGATTTTTTTTATTCGCGCGGTTTATAAATAATTTATCATTCAAACATACATCGAGCATCAAACTCTAATTATTTTGCCATTCGCAGCCAATTACGTATATTAGTATCAAACGCCGTCTACGATTATTTTATTGTCATGATTATTATCTGCTACATGATAAATGCATTTACACCTGAATTTTTATATCAGGTTTTGCGTTTACTTAATCAATAAAACCAGTTTTAGCTTACAAGGCAATAAAAGAAATTAACAGCGTTTGAGAATAATTAAACGACAATGCGAAAATTGTTATTAAAATCCCGTGCGAATTAAAACAATAGCAAGGTGAGGTATCGTGGGTCACTCGGTTGGGACGAAGTTGCCGACGCTATATATTGTGTTAATTCATAACAAAATGAAATAGAAATAGAGAGACAGAGAGGGAATGGTCGCCTGGAAGGGGACATACCGCTTTTTTCTTACGTGTAGTATGCCGCATAAAAGAACTTCGTTCCAAAATTTCGTGCAGTCTCTATGCGTTCACGCATCCTACGAATTTAGGTAGGACAACATAAATGGATTTGTATTTCAATTTTGCATACTATAAAGGGCAAGGTATTATATTATATTAAGGTAGTTTTAATGTGATAATTATTATTATATATTTGAGAATGTACCAAAGGACGTCCCAATATGAAGATTCATTAAATAAATATATTCTTTAATAGCTGCCGCTGGCGGCCTAAGTTTGTCTTTCCTTTCCTTGAAGTTCAGGCTTACTTTATACCAAATTTAATTAAATTCAGTGGTTTGGCCGTGAAAGAGCAATAGAGTTACTAACGCATTTATAAAATTAGCGTCGAAATTTCTTATAAGAAAACAGGTACATAACATTAAATCCATATAAATAATTATTTCTTATTGAATTTTGTCTTGGTAGATTCGTTAATTTATATAATAATGATACATGATTAAGTTTTTTTATTTTTTATTTTCACGATTCTTTTTTTTTATGGCATTTGTTGGCAGACGTACGTATGGGCCACCTGATGGTAAGTGGTCACCACCGCCCATAGACAAAGGCGCTGTAAGAAATATTAACCATTCCTTACATCGCCTATGCGCCACCAACCTTGGGAACTAAGATGTTATGTCCCTTGTGCCTGTGATTACACTGGTTCACTCACCCTTCTAACCGGAACACAACAATACAGAGTACTGTTATTTGGCGGTAGAATATCTGATGAGTGGTCACGATTCTTATATTTAAATGGAATCATGGACTAGACTTGATGAGATGTGTTGATAACATAAAATTATACCTTAAGATTGAAAATTTCTATAGTTCCATTGAATCATCATGGTTACGGTCGAACCGGAAACGTTCCTGGAATACATAATAATTGAGTATCGATGGCTGCTCGTGATCACCACACTGATGCCACTTTCGTTCCTGTGGAAAATCTGGTCAGCCTGCAGGAACTATGTGGTGTTTACAATGAACAGTGCACCAAAAGCCCATGAGAGTAAGGTCAAAGATGTTCAGAGGCAGGTAAGTCTTGTTTTGATATTTTATATAATTCGCACTAAACTGATTAAATTAGTCTTCAACCATCTTCCTAAACGACACCGGCCAATACATTTTCGATTCATAGAATAGGGATATAGGAATATCATGTAAATAAAAAATATTTATATTGATTTAATAGTTTACGTTGGAATATAATAATTTGATTTAATCAAAAAATCCTGCTAAATATTTATAATATCGCGCCTATATTGAGATAGACCTTTTTAAAAGGTTTTGGCATCATAGCTACTTTTGGTACTTACGTATTAACGCCACCGCAAAAAAAAAGGATTGGGCTTAGAATTCGATTTCTTCTTCTATTCTTCACTTTAATTTGACTTTCAACTTTGCCGACATTCAAAACACCATTCTTTCACGAATTTATGATGAATATTATAGACTGTAATAGATTTGTACCAATGAGATCGCGTCAATTCGTTGTCAAAGTTGTTTATTTTGTTTTATGTCTGGAATATATACTAAAGTTCGTCTCGGCTAACACAAAATTATTGTATTGGTTCTTGGTACAAATACAACAAAATACCTGTACCTTTTTGTACCTGTTTTGTACCTTATAAAATCAAACCAACCAGATTATTAGCTTGTATTTTAACGTTGTATCTATGAGTTGTTGTTATTTGGTGTAATTTATTGTCAATGTATTGAATGATCTCGACATCTCGGTCACACCCCATGTCGGGCCATTAAAAAGTATTGTTTTTTTTTCCGGTAAAAGTATGGAGTTTAAAGTGTAATATGTACACTACCAAGCCTTGCAGAACACTTAAAGTCGTTGATAGCCTGCGCCTGATCGATCTCTGGTGGTGAAGGATTATCGTTACATAGGATTTTGGCTTTTTTGTAGGTAGAATGGTAATTGGTCAATTATGATGGCCATAACTGCCCATAGACATTGGCAACGTATGAAATTTTAAACTTTTCTTATGTAACCCAACCTTGGGAACTGAGATATTACGTTCCTTGTGCTTGTATCACTCACTCTTTAAACTGGAACACAACAATACTGCTTGGCGAATGTATGATGACTGGGAGGTACTTACCCAGACGGGCTTGTAAAAAGTCATCCAGGGAATAAATAATGCTACTGTGTTGGAGTACACACACTTGTATATATCTCCTACACCATTAGCTTGTTCCTGACCAAAATCCAGTCAGAGGTACTTTATTTTGAATAATATGTACCTAAATGTAGGCATATACATAATGGGAATTCACCATTCGGACGTGTTCGATTGAGGTTTTGTTAACTATTGCGATAAGATTTTACGATTTGATAAATTAAAATGACACCTGGCTTTATAGATTGGGTTCGTTATCTCTGACGCGAAACATCTCTTTTTGCTTTGCACATGGACACTTGTTTTGTTTACGGATTGACTTTTGTTGCTGTGGAATAGGTTTTAACTCTAACTCTGACACGGAGACGGACAAGAGGATAGGCTAAGGCTGAGTTGAAGGTCAAAGCCAGAGAGGAGGACTTCGAGTAATCGCTTCGTAGTCGAGCGTTCATTTGTTTTCTGACATTGGATGTCCACACTGAGGATCCCACGAACATAGTTTAGGAGAAACTTCGCGCGCAAGCTGAAGCCAAAGTACAAACTTCATGTTGGTGATAGCGCAATAGTTCTCGAATTAAAAAGCAGAATTTGTAAAGAGGCTGAGCGAGTCGGCGGCTGCACTACTTTAGCGTCACGGATAGAAGCCGAAGAGACCCAAAAGCTCCGCGCTGATAATTGTGGACATCCGCAAGACTGAGGTGAAGACTCACCGCCGCTTGTTCGCGTAGAAGTGGCCCATGGTGGCAGTAGCAAATGAGGCATTCGCCAGTTCTGCACATGATGTTTATACGATGGAGAAGTTTAAGGCCTCCATCAACTCGCCGATCGGCGCTATGCTCGCGTCCGATTTCTAGAACTAGAGGATCGTCAGGGATACAATGCTCTCTGTTAGCTGCGGATAAGAGGTGGATGTTGGCGCAGTAAATTACTGCATCCTGCGCGCACGCCGGAGATGATTTCTCCATAGATAGCCTAGGACATATCCTGGCTTTTCTATGCCTTTCTTGAAAATCGTTTATCAAAAGGCAAATATAATTTATAAAAGATAATATTTTTGAGACTAAATATATTCCCCTTTTTCATGCCAACTTGTGAAAATTAATGAAATAGTACATTTTAATCTTTCCATGAATACTAGTGAATATCCTGATTCCTAAGAGGACGCTCAAATTATACTACTTCCAAAAAAAAACAAATCCTTCTTCTTTTTCTGATTATCGTCCCATTTTTATCCTTTCCTTTCTTTCGAAAGTTTGTACGTCTCATCCATACTCAATTGAATTATTTCCTTTCCAGAAATATTCTTCTGAATCCTTTACAATCTGGCTTTCGACCTGTACTTCCGTCACAGTACGACTACTTCTTTGATCAAGGTTTCTGATGATATTAGGCTAGGAATGGATAATCAACAGGTTGCGGTGCTGACATTATTAGATTTTAGTAATGCCTTCAGCACCGAGGACTTTGATATCCTTCTTGCTGTCCTCGGTTCTCTTAACATATCTCCACAAGTAATTGACTGGTTTCATTCTTATCTACGTTCTTCTCGGCAGCGTGTTGGTGTTCACGGTTCTTTCTCTAACTGGTCTGCTATAACTGCTGGCGTGCCGTAGGGTGGCGTGTTATCCCCTCTTTTGTTTTCAACATTTATTAATTCTATCTACTTTGATATTACACCTCTCTACCACTTGTATGCAGAGGATCTTCAAATTTACTCTTTAAGTAAAATTTCGGATTTAGCTAAAAGTGTTTATACACAGTCGGTCGGCCAGTCGGTCGTCCATTCGGCCAATCAATAAATTATAATCATAAATAAACACGTGAAATCTCACTGGGCGTCTGTGACTAGATTATCCTGTTAATTTGAACACATAATATTTTCTCTTAACAGTGGTACTTATTCGTATTTATATATTTTAGGTAAAAAATTGGTTATCCGGGGACCGCAGCACTCAGCTTTGCACTGGACGACCAACTTGGCAGACAATGTCCTTTCGCCAGGGCATTTACAAGAAAATGTTTACCAACATACAAATCAATCTCGTTGACGTGCTGGAAGTTGACACTAAGAACATGGTTAGTATAAACGTAAATTATTCTTTTATAAGTTGTTTAAAACAAAAATAATCTTTTTTCTTTGCTGTTGGCGTGGCTTTGTCGAAAATATTCTGCCCACGTCAAGTTTGTCTGTAAACAGCGGTGGTGGATCGAAGCAATTTAAAATTCAAATGTTAAAATAAATATTAAATATATGGAATAGAAATAAGATAAAGATTTAAATATAGTGTTGTTTGTGAAACTTACCAGACATCAGAAATATGGGCATTTTTGTTTATATAATAGGAGATAGAATTGTAAAACAGTAGAAATTGTGTTTTCTGCATTTATTACTCAGTTTTATTTGAAGGTGATGTTTTCCTCAATATGTATTCCGTCTAAGATAAATCTTAGATTAATTATAAATTGTATGGGTCATAGTATAAATATTGTTACAAAATGGGACTAAATATTTCACATTTTTTTAAGAAAACTATTCGACTCTACAAATAACAAACTCAAACTCAAATTCCTTTATTCAATATAGAAGTATTACACTTTCTTATTGATTGTCAAGTTAAACACTACCACCGGTTACAATACTGTGGGTCAGTAAGCAGTCTTTTAAAACTAAAAAAACTACATACATATGGTGTTGTATTCGGCAAGCCACATTAAACAATGCCTTAACTTTAACCTCTTTTATGGTCTGCAAATTTAACTCTTTGGTTACATATCTAGAGTACTATTAATGTTAATATTATATCCCTTCCAGACAGTTCGTTGCGAGCCATTGGTGACTATGGGACAGCTTTCCCAAACTCTAGACCGTCTCGGTCTTGCGCTAGCCGTCGTTCCAGAGCTAGATCAGCTGACAGTAGGAGGTTTAGTAATGGGCACAGGAGTAGAGACATCTTCGCATGTATATGGACTCTTCCAGCATATATGCTTACAGTATGAATTAGTTCTTGCTGACGGATCTATCGTTACTTGTAGTAAGGTAAAAGATTATTAAAAGAAGTCTTATTGAGGTAGTGTAGTTGCAGAAGTCTTTGCTACAGTCATTATTTTTTTACCAAAACATTTTCACGCCGTTAAAGGCATAAAAGTGTACTGAGATTTTGAATTTTTATCACTTAATGAAACATCGACCATTACTTGCAAAATAATATGGTTCAAACAGGTATGGTTCATAATAATATTTGTAGTACATACCTAATGAAACAAACAAATCACTTAAACATTTAGTTGTAGTCTGTAGCAATATCAAAAGATGAAACCAAAAGGTTTAATACAAAATAATCTTAATACACTTGAGAATAAATTGAACAATGTAAATCTTTTTTAGGATGAAAATCCAGATCTCTTTTACGCAGTGCCGTGGTCATATGGAACATTAGGATTCTTAACCTCAGTCGTTATCAAAGTTGTTCCTGCTAAAAAGTGAGTCACTTTTGAATTTATAGTTAAAATTTTACATATGCTGACGAGCTATTATAATCTTCTTAAGGATTTTTCAGAGTTTTTATACGTATGAGCCAGTGTAACTACAGGCACAAGATTGTTCCCAAGGTTAGTGGCGCATTGCGATGTAAGGAATGGTTAATATTTCATACAGCGCCATGGTGTCTATGGGCGACAGTGACCACTTATCATCAGATGGCCCTCTTGCTCGTCCTCCTACTTATAATATATATATCATACAAAAATTATAAAAATAAATTAATTAAATGTAAAGATATGATGCAAAGCCTATATCTTACTATTTAATAAAATTGAAAACTTACTAAAACTATCATTTGTTAACATGTGTTTTTAGGTATGTTCGTATTGAATATCATCCATATACGAACTTATCAGATCTTGCGAAGCGTTTTCAAGAAGAATCAGTAAATAAAACACATCAATTTATCGAAGCTTTGCTTTACACGAAAGATAGCGGCATGGTGATGACTGGCGACATGGTGGATGAAGTAGGGAAGGACGGAAAGGTATTTTTGTATATTACGTTAATTATTCCCTTGCATTTATCTCAATTATTTGGAATAACTGTGGAGACAAACGTGAAAAACGGATTTTTTAGATTTTTACTGTGGGCCACTTGCTTGTCGAAACTTTTATGAGATTGTTTTTATAAGTAGCCTTTTGCGGGCTTTATACATGGGTGCATATAACAAAAACTCTTATTTTATATTAAAATATAATGATTTACTCCTTTGATAAATGTATATGTTTGTCAATATTCGCCATGCATTTTCAAGTAAGATTGGATATATGCTTTCGATATTTTTTCTAAAGCAGTATCTTACACATCTACAGTATCTATCACAGAGCATGTTGGACAATATTGGAGAATATAAATACTTAATGATTTTTTGTGTCATTTCAGTTTAATCCAATTGGCAAATGGTACGCTGAGTGGTTTTTCAAACAAGTTGAAAAGTATCTCGATGGCTATCGTCGAGGAAGTAAAACAACCGTTGTGGAATATATTCCATTACGAGATTATTATCACCGACATACACGAAGTTTCTTTTGGGAACTCCAGGTATTAATTGGTGTTAGGAAAAACTACAATTGATTAGGCTTTTGTAATATATTTACTACTTTTATATATTTCTATATATTTCAGGACATAATACCATTCGGTAACAACGTTATATTCCGTTACCTGTTCGGTTGGTTGATGCCTCCTGAAGTTTCCCTGCTCAAACTGACGCAGCCAGAGGCCGTCACCAAACTTTACAACAAGGCTCACGTCATTCAAGATATGTTGGTGCCAATCGAAGCCTTGGAAGAAGCTATAGATGTGTTCCATAAAGAGTTTGAGGTATCTTCAGCCACCCTGTAACTGTTAAATTGAAAGAGGTTTTACATTGAGCAATAGTTATGTTAAGGTCTTTTTGGTTGTGCATCTGTTCTACTAGAACGTTTATGGCAATGTTAAATTTGTTTTTTAGGCTTCGGAAATTTTTGAAAAATAATGATTCAGTTTTGGTAAGGACCATATTACATATAAAGAGTTTTCAATTTGTGTTTTATCGCTTTCTGAAGTTAATTTTAAATAATTATTTCTTTTTGGTAATTAATTTGCAAAAATAAGTCAACAGTCAGTCTGTAATAGAGCTGATGTTTCTGAATGTTGATTGATCATAGATTTGACTATAGTATTAGTCAGTCAGTCGGGTAGGCATTTTTAGCACGAAATATTTTTATACAATCATATTTTTAACAAAAAAATGTTTCACTCGATATCCCTTCCCACTTTCAATATATCTGCATGTATTTGTATCCGCAGATCATAGCGAATGTATTTATTTAGGTTTTTTATATTTACATTTTTTCTTTTAAATCCTTTGCAGGTATATCCGATTTGGCTGTGTCCATTCAAAGTATTCAACAATCCAGGACAGTTGAAGGTCCACTCTGGCGATTGGCAGATGTTTGTAGATATAGGCGTCTATGGTGTTCCAAAGGCTAAAGGATTCGAAACAGTAAGTTGTTAATAAATAACTCTTTTCATGAACTTAAGCTTAATAGCTTATTTTAAGCTACAAATAGTGCTCAGCTATATAGCATGCAGTAGACACGCAATAAAGTCACAGGTTCCAAGCTAGAAGCATTCACATAAATTAAAGTTACCCTTTTCATAATTGAGAGCCGAGATGGCCCAGTGGCTAGAACGCGTGCATCTTAACCGATGATTTCGGGTTCAAACCCAGGCAGGCACCACTGAAATTTCATGTGCTTAATTTGTGTTTATAATTCATCTCGTGCTCGGCGGTGAAGGAAAACATCGTGAGGAAACCTGCATGTGTCTAATTTCAACGAAATTCTGCCACATGTGTATTCCGCCAACCCGCATTGGAGCAGCGTGGTGGAATATGCTCCAAACCTTCTCCTCAAAGGGAGAGGAGGCCTTTATCCCAGCAGTGGGACATTTACGGGCTGCTAATGCTAATGCTTTTCATAATTATATCGGACAACGACCGTCAAAAAATGTTCCTATGTGTTAAAAGTTTGGAAAAAAGGACATTTGGAATAAGAGACAAATATTTGCATCGTTTGTTAGCATCAGATTTTTTCTGCAGCGGTTCCGACTCTTAACACTGTTTGCCTGATATGATATGATATGCCATTTTGGCGATACAATTAAAAATCTTTTTAAATAACTTTAATTGTGGAAAGATATGAAATCATAAAACAATCAACAACTTAATTCACTTGCAGATTGAACATTTAGCAATTTACCTTTTCAGGAATCATCAACTCGTCGTATAGAACAATTCGTAACTCAAAAGCGTGGTTACCAAATGCTCTACGCAGACACGTACACTACTCGAGAAGAATTCAGACGGATGTTCGACCACACGCTCTATGACAAGATGAGGAGCACCTTACCACATTGTAAAGAGGCCTTCCCAGAAATATATGGAAAAGTTAATAGATTAGTTAGAAAGTAGATATAAGGTTATACTTATTTTGTTATATAATTATTATTACTAGAGTAACCATGATAGTTCAATAAGCACGTGTTTTATTCTTAAATATACAATAGTTTCTTAAAACATTGTTTAATTTATGTTCTTTAGAATAAGGAAATAAGTCAAATAGTCATGAAAGTAAAGATGATATTATTAATGATTTAAACAAAATAAAAGAACGAATTGTTTAAAAAAAAAATCTTAAAATATTTTTTTAATTGTGAAATTATTTTCTGAGAAATTTTTTTGCTAAAGATATTATTTTGAAATTATACTCATATTATTGATACGCTTGTTAAAAATCTAATTTAAAGCATAAAGGTCGTTCAAAATTAAAAAAAAATCGATAAACAATATCGATAGATTGGTCGATCGATACATTTTAAAATTTTAAATTCTTAAAGAATTATTCTGTCACTAGTGATAAGTTCTTTATGGTATTGCAAGTATTATAAATTAAACAGTCACACACATATTTTACGCGTGACCCTAATCTAGATATTTCCTAGCCTTATTATTACTAATTAAATCAAAATTTATTTCTTTATGAGACATGGTCCCAACTTCTCCTCGTATTTGGTCCAGTAACGTCCTCCAAATCGTATTGTACAAAATACAATTAGAAGCATTTCATTCTGAATTAAATAAACTTGGCAGAAATTGTTTACATGGTTGTTATGTATGCGACCACACTATGGAGGTACATTAGGACATCGCGTTCGCCGAAACCACCGACGACGGCCCGGTACCAGCAACCCTTGCGCAACATCATGCCGCCCAACAACGAACCACACCGATATTTCTTTATAATAATAATAATAATAATAACTTTATTAATCAACCAAAATTTACAAAAGAAACAATGTGGCTCTGGCTCCCGAACTAGTGAAACTGTGTTTCAGGAGTCAGTTCCTTCCCAAAATAATATACATTCAGTTGTCTACAATGTTAGGTGTTTTACAAATTGTATCTTACATGATAGCAGTGTATCATACTAATAACAAAAAATTTATATATATACATTTAATAATAAAATAAACAATACAGTATGAAAAAGAAGAAAAAGAAATTAAATTAAACACATTTTGGTCACAAAATTAACTTACTTTACATCTTAATGTATATAAAGTAATGTAGCGTGTGTATTGTGTGTGTGTGTGTGTGTGTGTGTGTGTGTGTGTGTGTGTGTGTGTGTGTGTGTGTGTGTGTGTGTGTGTGTGTTTTGTATTAATGTATAATTGCCCAAATCACAATCTATTTCATAATTTCTGTGTCTCTTAGAATTAAGAAAAGTATTAATATAAATAATATTATAATATAAATAATATAATAATTGGTTCTGCGGGCATTCTGTGTTACAACTTCAACACATGAAGTAGTCTAATTAAATTAGTATTAATATTAGTAAAATAAGTTTGTGAATTAAAATAAATTCACTTTTAAAGTACTTTCGGTTTTTTTTAAGTCCTTCGGCTGCGAACGACGTAATTTGGTGAATATATTTGACCTAAATAGCATTACGAAACAGTGATTTGTTAATTAAATAAATGGGATTTAAGGATTAATGATGTTGCAGGATAATACATTAATACTTTTGCAATCGCGACATAACAATCCTCATACAGCTTAATTTTTTAAAGCACATTAGTTTTTATTTCCAGAATTATTTCCAATTTTCTGCTCTCTAATTAACTTTGTGCTTGAAGTTGGTTTGATATGAGTAGGTTGGAACTAGGCGGCTTATCATACCATTGAGTCTTATTTTTTCTGCTTGGTATTATTGCGTTTATTTGTAATGAAATTATATCATAAATAATATCAAACTCAAATCTATTCTTTTAGGTAACTTTGACACATTACGAATATTTACTAGGTATGTAAACTTATCGTGATATTTTTTTATTTGCTTATGTTTATTTATTTGATGGGTATAGAAGGTGTACTAAATATATTGAGGTTCCAGAAAAAGCAAATAATTTAAGATTTCATATTTAGAACAATGTTTTTTTTTCAATTTTAACAAAATCTGTATCCACGCTCAAATGTTTCACTGGTACGGATATAGGATATGTTTCTTTTTCTCTTTAGAAGATGGTTTATAGTTCACTCGAATGCCAGTACATATGTGTCAGAATTTCATTTGTAAAGTTAAGGTTTCTGTTAAAAATATTTCAAATTAGTAAAAATATAGTATAATTGTCTATGCCTAAATGAATAATAACTATAAATTTTTCTTGCCTAAAATGTAAAAACCAAACGAGTTTTACATATTTATTTATTCCACTTTGTAAGTGCTGTTTTAAATTCAATTCCGAATATAAATAGTTATGTAAATCAGTAATGAATTCGAACGAAAGTATTGTACGCTGTGTTTGTATTCTGACTTTTCTGCAATAGCGTTCAATAGCTCATTATAGATCTCTTGTTATCACGGTATGCTAGTAATTCCGTAGAATATCGTGGAAGCGACGGAACCGATGGCAGTAGGTCAAGTGCGTGATAACAAGTCAACGAGTGAATCGTTCCTCACTCATTAATACTTAATAATTTGTACCATATATTCAATCATTTCACAACCTTGCCGATTGTTAAAACAATTTTATGTACTTATATAATATTCTATGTGAAACTTTCGATAAATATTGGACAACATCACATACATTACTCTGATCCCAATGTAAGTAGCTAAATCATTTTTGTTATGGAAAATCAGAAGTAACGACGGTACCACAAACACCCAGACCTAAGACAACATAGAAAACTAATAAACTTTTTCTACATCGACTCGGCCGGGAATCGAACCCGGGACCTCGGAGTGGCGTGCCGATGAAAACCGGTGTACACACTACTCGACCACGAATTTCGTTCTATGTGTTATATATTACATGATCTAAGGCACTATGAGTTTGTAATAGGTTATGTTTCTTCTAAATGTATACGCGAATTTCGATTAAATCGATTCCGGCGGAACTTTATCGCTCTAACAGAGTAATATTGTTTTATTATGTGCAGTTATGACTTGTAGGTACAGCATTAGATACACGTACTATTACATGTATACATGTGATTTTGATTTTAGTTATTCTGATTTTAAGTATATAAAATATTATAATTTACATCAAACAAATTCATAAAAACTTAAGCCTTATCCGTGAAATAATTACACGTAGATACTTTCCATGATTTAAAAAAAAGAATGTGTCCATTAGTGTTACTCCGCATTTTCATGGTTGTTTTGTTTTAAATAAGTTTAAATTTAGATACATGATATGAATAAATTCTCGGAAAGATAATGAGGTCATACTAATAATGGCATGTTTATGTTTTTCTAGGGTTATATTCATGCCGAACTTATCTATAACCTAAATACAAAACCTATCTACGGTTAAAGATATGTACGGAAATAATTTTCCCCCCGAGAAAAATTTAAGCATACCATTTTAGGTAGCTATCTTGGGTAACACTCCTATATCAATTATTTTTTGTTTCGGTGGTAAGTTGGTTGGGTTCAGAGTAAGGGCGAATTATATATGTTTCGAGTGGCTTTTGGGAAAACACCTTTTCCTGGTTGAGATGCTATGGTGCGCAAGAGGAAATGATTTCCGAGGGGCAGTTTGCTATTATTTTAAAAGAATAGACAATTTTCTTAAGAAACCGAGTTATATGAAAGTATTGTTATCCCTGCCATGTCCGTCCTTGTAACAGGCAAATCCTGTACAATACAGTATCATAATGAATACTTCCCGTCGTTAGTTACATAATTACACAACAATGAAACAAATAAGCCTATCTACATTCTAAGAAAATAATTTAAGTATCTCGTTCATCTAAATTAAGAGAAAAAATCTAACGTTCATTATTAGACAAATAATCACTTATTTTAAATCCGACATATTTCAGGATAAGATTTAATTATTTTATCTTATTTTATGAATTAATATCTTTTTGAGATTAATGATTGATGTTTAAAACTTTAAAGAGATTTTAAAGATGCAGTTCCAATTTATTAATCACATCACAGGAAGTTGATGTCAATTGAGTCTGGTTATGACGAACATCTTTAGGAATTTCGTCCCAAAATTGGAGTAGGAATTTTAAAAAAGTTGGCTTTGGGTTTTCGCATTGTCATAGATTGATATCATTTTATTTTTTGAATATATTAGATTTTATCGATTTCTTAATGAAGACTGCATTAAAATGTTTCTGCAGGACCTTAATACCAACTATATAACGTGTAATTAATTAATAATACTAATATGATTTATGACTTTATAACTAATACCAGACTGATTATTATCATTTATAAATAATATATAAAGCAATTACTCTAATTATCTAACATTCTACTTACTTGAAATTAACAAATTCTTAACTATATATTTTTTAATATTCAAGTTACCGTTTATACCGTTCAAGGTAGTGGCCAGTGATACTGAAAATATGGTTTTTTTTTTAATATGGACTAAAAATAAAGATAAAAACAAATTCATACGTTGAACCGTTTTTCCGATACTCTGAGTGTAGGTCTACATGTTAATAGTGGAGACAATGAAGTGTTACTTTATTTTTTTAATTTTTAATTGGTAACTGTTTCTCATCTCCCATAGATATTGAAATTGTAAGAATTACTCCAATTCACCCCTTACAATGACATCTCTTATCAATGACACTGCTTTTTTATTTTATTTATTTATTGCTTTTGTTATATTGTTATATATAAATAAATATGATTGTTTCATTCTTTATGGGATTCTATATAGTCCGAGCTCTTGTTTAAATGTATGAAATTGTAACCGGTAGTTTGTCCTCGCAAGACAGAGTTGCTTAGTGCGAGGCCACTGGAAGTTTTGTGCCTATGTTAATTTTTCATGTTAATAAATTTATTTTTACTTTTTAACTCACGACTTTTAAAACTTATTTCTGTATTTCCTGAAGTTACTTCGAACCGGATCACAACACTTAGTATTGCTGTTTGGCTTAGTAGAATTTGTGATGAGTGGTCGATCATACATAGACGGACCACCAAGCTACACTATGTTTTTGTATATTTACACTAAGATCTGAATGTTTAAATCGTTTGTATAAATACATTCTTGTAAGAATACATGGCTCATTTCAGTTAGAATTCTGTGTCTGAATATTTAAATGGCGATCTTGGCGAATAAACTAAAACTGAAAGAATTTTCGGGTTCAAAGATTTGTTACATCTTTCCATTGTAGTAAAGTCTATCCTTCCATCAATGCGCTGGGATTACGAAATTGCGATCACGGCTTTATTGTTTATGTATGTACCTATATATTTCCCAATAAATAAGGCGTATAATAGATGAAAGATTATACAGATGGTAAAAAGCGTTGGGTTAGAAATATTTATTTTATATGCGTGATATTAAATCAATATCAATTATATTAAATTAACTTTTATAAATCTTTCACATTTGTTTCGATGCGTGCTTTGATAGTGATCTTTTATATAAATAAGTAAATTACCTATTCCAGTTTTGTTGGTTTTTGTTAGAATCGACATTCCGAGCTGGTTATTATTTTTTATATAATATAGGTAAGCGGGCGAGCTAATGGTAAGTGGTCACCACCGGCCATAGACATCGGAGCTTTAAGATATATTAATTTATCCATTCATTTTTCACATAGCTAATTCGCCACCAACCTTGGAAGTTAAGATGTTATGTTTCTTATACCGGCTCTTATACTGGCTCACGTAAGTATTGTTGTTTCGCGGTAGAATATCTGATGAATGGGTGGTACCTACCCAAGCGGATTTGCACAATTTTAAATTTAATTTGATCTAGAAAAAACAATCTTGGAAGTCCCTTGAATAAAGTATATTTAAACAAACGCTCAGTTTAAATGATCCTTTATTATTTCGTTAACCTTAGTGTGGTCAAAGCATTATTACATTTTATTAAGTAAGTTTAGTAAAAGTAGGACGAGTTTCTTTTCATGAATGATAATGTTTTTTTTGTCACAGTCTATGTACTCAAGTGTGATATTCAATGAATATATATTTATGTATATATTCATTATAATAAGCAACAAAAAAAATGGTATGCACAAGTGTGCACAAATAGAGGTGCTCTTTCTCTTTCCCTCACTCTCGTGCTCCTATTGGTCATCAATTTGACACGACGTAAGGATAAACGCACACTTCGCTGAAATTCCTATTATTTAAGTGTCATGATATACTCTTAATGCCGAAATAAATAAAAAATTGAACAGTCACACAGTGATCACAAACTATCATAGTAATATCTATATAAATTATCTTGATCGATTTTATAATAATTAGCAATATAATGCATGGTTAGGTAATCGAAGATTAAGGCTGTTAACCAAACTGTACTTAATTTTACATGAATCAGTATAAAATTTTAATATTTTATTACAATATTGTTAATAAATTACTTCAAGTATTCCCGATATTTTTTTAAAATGTCACTGAGAACCGATTATAATCAATCAAGCAATTAAAGTCGCAATAATAGTGTTGTTTCTTAATTTTTCTTCGATTTATTAAATGTGCTTTTGACTCCTTATTCAATAAGGTTATTTAAATGTAAAACTACTACCGGCTCAGAATTAAGAGTGCAGATTTTACCGTGAAGCATCGTTAAGAAATTTCGTAGTTACATCAAACATATGATATTTAAAAAGTAATGCTGGTCTACACATACGATCTTACAAAAATACATCTAACTTTCTAAGTTATTCGAAATTAAAGTTACTTAAGTTAATAGATATATGACCGAACATAGTAATCATCGTCTGCACTTAGATGACATGCGCAGAAATGTTATCACTATGACTGCTTGACCCGTATATTATCATAGCTGAGTTAGGCACTGGCAGGACGACTCGTATCACGAAACACTCAAATAATATGATTTCCGAAACAAGTGACTTATTTAACACTTTAAATTTGATATTGTGTCAGTTCTGAGTGAAGTGAATCGTGGATTTCGAAAATATATTTTAAAATATAAAAATGAATTTTTTAATTGTGATTACATTAGTGTTATGTTTCACGTCGAAGTATTCTGTCCAGGGTGAGTTTTGGAACTTTTATACCGGCTGAGTAAATATTGGAGATCGTTTCGTTTCGTTTATGGCCGTTTAGTTTTATATCAATATTAGAGAAATATATTCGTGAAATAAAAATGAATTAAACGAATTTTATGTTATATTAAAATTACTTATTTTATAATTACTATTAGCAAACTTAGTCGTCGTAAATAGATCAGATTTTGTTTTTTAATTACGTGATCACGACCTTCTCCCGGAGAGAGTAACATTTTTGAATACAGATACTTATACGAGTAATACTGCATAAATTCCAATTTTTTTTTTCAAATACTATGGACAATATTAAAATATCTTGTTTTGTTTGAATTCACTTTAATTCATAAATATCTCCTTAAAGTTTTAAAGTCCGACTTTTCTATGGTAATTTTTTTTTTTTTTTTCTTATATGTCTTTGAAATCTGATTAAGAGACAACACGTAATACTGTTAATATTCGTTCAATATGATTTAACTGAAAATAAAAATATTACAATAGTATTTTGATTAAATATTCCATTTACATCGTAGAAATATAAGAAACAGCCCATTAATGTCCTAGGCAAAGTTAACCTTAAGAGAACGACGACGAGAGACGCTTTTATTGAGTTTTTTGTAGTTTATTCTTCCAGGCTACTCCAATACGCATTGGTGTACATTAGATACAAATGTATCAAAATTTAATACGACCCACGAGATTATAAACACAAATCTAAGCAAGCACATGAAAACTCAGTGCCTACCCAGATATGAACCCACTATTTCCGCTTAAGATTCACGCGTTTTATCCTCTGAGCGATCTCCGCTCTGAGTTACACGGTAGTACACGTGAATCCATATTAACCGCCAGTATTAAGTTTCGGAGACCAGATTATAGATTAGGCACATTGTGTTTAGATATAACATATCGAGTTACGCTAACATTGCTCGTAAGAGAACTGGATCCCTTCAAAACAATATAATATGCTAAGTTTGTCGAGGTAAGCTTGTTCATTGCTAATAAATGTTATGAAATCTAAGGAGTAAAGGGCAAGACTATATCATAAATTAAACGATTAATGTTTATAATAAAAAAGGATTGTAATGAGGGTGTAATAGAGTGCAATTTTAGGTCACGGTTTGTATCATTGACATGTAATTAAAAAATATAATATTAATACACTGTGACGTCGTACCATGATCAAAATGGTCACTCCGACGTGCTAGTAATTTAAATGTATACCTTCTCGGGACGTCCTTTAGGTATAAATAGGCATGACGGTAATAGGAAACACTGTGTTTATCCCGATCACCGGCATTAACAGTGCATTATAAATATGTACATACCTAAAACAGAGGTCGGCGAGATTATCTGTAGTTGTAAACAATTGATAAGCATGAACTGCTTTTCAAGTATTTCTTGTCGTTTAACTATTTGTGAAAATATTTAGATCATTGAAATAGGTTTATTGTTTTAAGTTAACGATACGATTATAGTTTGCAATTTCTTTATAGGAATTCATGCTTTCAGAGCAGCCTTTTTTCAGAAAAGGATTTATTTCGAAAATAAATGCATTTATTTTGGATTAAACGCAATGTTGTATTTTCTTAATAAAATATTTTTGACTGACTTGTAACGTGTCTGTAAACCTTTAGGATTATCACATCTATATGTTGCTCAGATTTATATTTTTAAACAAAAGCGCAGAGTTTTTTAGTTTAATCCTTGAAATGCGTTACTTTGGGAATGACAGCTTCTGTGGAATCATGAATTAATGGAAGTGGTGTATATACTACGATATAATCATAATTAATTTCTTCAGGCGATTTTTGAAGTTATGTAAATGGAAAATCTGATGTCCCTGTAGTTTGCTAAAAACTAAGAAGGATAAATAAAGACATATATTTTAACGCTACTGGTTTAGGTCCTGATAATAATATAATAGGGCTTGAGGCTTATTTTACCATGATGCTCCATTACGGGTTGCTTTGGTCCGTAATTTTCACGGATTGGAAAAATTCTTATATAAGTTTCATATATCATATTTAATATCACAGCACGCTATGAATTATGTACACGAATTCACGTGAAAATAGTGAATTTTAACAAGTAATGTTCGTTAGAATAAGAGTTCTATGTCCAATTTTTATACGAGCGAAAATTATTACATATGTTTAATACAATAATATATAAATTACAGCTTAATTTTAACTTCTCCTATCTCCTAAATAAATATCGTAGTATAGTAGAAGGAATCACTATATACACACTCAATGTAAGCAATTTTTCTCCCATTATCTTTAAAGTATCTTTTAAAACAACTACTAGTAAGTTCAAAGAGTAAATTTTATCTATGAAAAACACGTTGACAAACTAATTTATTATTATGTAGGTATATTGTAATTTGATAAGGATTATCACAGTAATTCATGTAATTCAACATTAATCGAGTTCAATTTATTTATTTATAAAAGTTTTGCCATCAAAAGTTCGACCGAAATCAAATTTGTCAAGATTGATATTATCCGTTTATGTTTGTATAGATAATATTTAGCTCTTAATAAAAAAGGTAATTCAAAATATATTTAAAAACAATATTCCTAATATAAAACAACTATAAACAATTTCAAAAAAAGGCTTGTTTTATTTTTGTATATTTTGTTTTTCCAAGACGTCTATACTTATTATTTTGGCTATCTGCAAGTAAGTGTACCTCAGTAGCTTTTATATTGATGAAAGAATTTGAATATACATATTATATATGTTCTCGTTAAAACATTGTACTGCTTAAACATTCTTTCCAGCCATATCGTCTTTCACACAATCCATCCATCGTTTCTTCGGCCAACCCCTTCCTCTATATCTATCCACATCCATGCTCAATACCTTCCTCACAACATGTTCAACATAGCGCCAGTTTTTTTTAATCTATTTTATTCGATGTTTAAAATCTCTACTGACATAATGTTCGGCTCTTGTCTTTCTATTATTTGAGTTTGGTAGTTTGTTGTGACAACACTTACAGGTACAAGTTCTTAATTCCAGGCTGCATCTCAATCAAAATATCACAAGAATTACAAATTTAGTTTTGCTGTGCAGTCAGAACTCATTGAAGTATATAAGATAATCACAGGTCACCTACCATATCTAGAACGGACTTTATACGACAGATTCATTATCTTAAATGTTTCTATACTCCTACACCTGACTGTACTTATCTGCATTAGGTATCTACTGAAATGAATGTCTAGCTACATACACACATATATATTTCACCTATTAAAATGATATTGGGTAAATATATCTTGTTGTTTGATTATTAAAAAAGTATACCCAAACAAAAAAGTATTTACAAATCAGTTGTTAAATAATTAAGTTATTTTAGTATATACAATTATTTCAAATATATAATAGACTAAATTATATATTGAAAAATTTTAAATTATTAGTAACATTAAGCTTAATAGAGATTCGAGTAATGAAAAATAGACGCCGTCCAAGTAATAAAATCCAAGTAATGAAAGATTATTCTGTGGCATTGGTACCACTGTTGGGTTACTGAGCTAATAATTAAAGAATTCAATTATTAGCTTGACGAGTATTAACTCGTCAACGCTAAATTTTAGCATACTAGTTCTTTATATTATATTTATTTTGATCTTTATCTTACTATCCTCTACTAAATATATTAAAAACGAAGTATAATTTGCTAAGAAATCGGACATTGTAATCTTCGATAATAAGTTACGAAAGTTCAAAAATATTTGACGCGACGTTGATACTATTTCGTTGTCATTTAGTAAATTAATTTAATTTGCCGTTTGTGTTCTGTTTTTTTATTATATTAATAACTTTATAAACGTATGTCGAAATTGCATTTATATGTTCTGTTACGATTAAACACGCAGTGATTACCATTGATATTGAAATTTACTTGTACTGTGTAATCATATGTGTTTACTTTAGCTACTTCGCTGGTCCAGTGGATATAGGTTACAGATTTCGAGGATAAGGGTTCAAGTCACTCGTAGTAGCAATCCGGAGAACATATGTCGTAGAAAGGACACAAGATCCTATGCTTTGCGCCTGAACCCTTTCTGATCCCTTGTTAGTCTTGTCGTATATATCTTTTGCCGTTTACTGATAACACTTTATTAAAAAATTAAATTAAACCAATGTTATTTCTCTAGTTGTTTAACACTGCATTTCTGATATTATTGCGCAATAATCGTGCAGGTACGGATTGTCTTACGTTAATGTTGAGATCTCTACGTTACGTTAATTAAGGTCTATCGTTGATAGTTGTATGCATTTAAAGTATCCATGCACCACGGGCAATTAAAAAAAAAAGTGAATTAAGTTTTAAGCCCTTCTCCGTTCCGATAGTTGATTATAATTCAGAAAATTTAAATACAGTTAGAGTATTTCTGATAAACGATTTCAGAGTGGAGAATTGTAATTGGGTCACTGTTTGATTTACTAACATTAATTAACTATTAACTCTTGAATTCAATGTATCAAGCTGAATAACCCCTGACATAGAAAGGTCTTTAGTTTTTGATGTCGATTGATTTTGCTTACATTGTTTTACGATTCTGTGCCGGCATAAATGACATCCATTTTAATTTTCGAATCAATATCATCAGTCAAATCTCGACATTGTTTTTTATATGGTTTAAAATTTTAATAGTTAAAACGTTATTATTGACAGAAATCAATGAAATCTAATATACTATTGAATCCGCACAGGCCTTACATCAGAAGAAGTAGCTGAACTAACCGAAACGTGTTGCTCATTTGGAGAGGCGTTTGCGCTGGCATCGTCCAGCAAGGATTGTTCAGGTGCAGGCCTTCCTGACGATGTGGAACCTGAGCATAAAGATGTCTGCAGCTCATCTGTCAAGAGCTGCTGTAAGCAGCAGTTACAGTCAGTCCCTTTCAAAATATAATAAATCGTACTTTGGTAGTAATATTGATAATCTATGTTTGCACATGTGGTGGTGTAATTTTATATAACATGCATGCATGATGACTGAAAGACAATTGCATGTGGCGGAGATGAGAATGCTGAGAGCAATGTGTGCGAATGGATAGAGTAAGGAATGAGTACATAAGAGGAAGTTTGAAAGTGGCACCGGTAACCGAGAAGCTATCTGGAAACCGGCTGTCTTGGTATGGGCATGTTATGCGGAGGAATGAGGACCATGTTGTGAGAAAGGTTTTGAGTATGGATGTGGATGGATATAGAGGTAGGGGACGACCCAAGAAACGATGGATGGATTGTGTGAAAGACGATATGGTTAGAAAGAATGTTACTTGTGAGATGACGTCTGACAGAGAAGTATGGAAGAAGAAGACATGCTGCGCCGACCCCAAGTAAAATTGGGATAAGGGCAGGAGGATGATGATGCATGCATGATGAAAAAAGTCCTTACAAAACTTCTAA
This sequence comes from Vanessa atalanta, assembly GCF_905147765.1. Classification (NCBI taxonomy): domain Eukaryota; kingdom Metazoa; phylum Arthropoda; class Insecta; order Lepidoptera; family Nymphalidae; genus Vanessa; species Vanessa atalanta. The sequence continues at coordinate 4,149,247 of NC_061895.1, forward strand.
AGAGGCCGTTTTTCTGTCGTTTGAAAATGTTATCTTGCCTATAACAATTTTTTCTTCTAGCATCGATACTGTTTAAGCACATCTTTAATTTTCGCGCCATCAATTAATATATCAATCAAATATCATATATTAAAATTTAATATGAGTTATTGTACTAATCGAACTTGAGAGATAAATAAGTCTTACTATACAAAAAGTGAGTTTATTATTTAAAATGAAAGTACATATGGATAAAAAACTGTACATTGTTTCCAGAATCAATGAAGATTGTGATGCTGGAATAAAATTAGCAGCTTCAAAGCGATGTATGACTCCAAAAAGTGAAATAGGAAAGGTAAACATAGAATGGTTTTTATATACTGCAATTGCTGATGGTCTTAGAAACTAGTATTATGTACTTACACTATTATTATGTAGTTAAGAAAATCCCTACCTTAGATCCCTTTTATATATTAAACACACCCTTCATTTAATAATAATTTGCTCCTAACCAAAAACTAAATGAAAATCATATAGTCTTTTTTTATAAATATAATTGAAGGCAAGTTTCCAATCCAAATAGCAGACATAATAATTCAGGAGGGGCGTAGTTTAGCATTTCGGTGCTCATAAAATTTAGGGGTAAATGGATTATCTTTAGAAGGTTCAATTTTAAGTATACGACATTGGGACCATGACCGCCCTCTGCGACGGCGACTGCAATAGTTTAACAATAATCATGAATCATAACTATATAGTACATAAAAAAGGTAAAGGATTAACGCTATTTGTTGTCGAGTTTTATGAAGAACTAGCTGTGCCCGCGACTTCATGCGCGTTTGAGCTTAACAAAAAAGTTATTGTTTTAACCTAAGTTACTCCTTATTATATCAGCTGTCTGCCAGTGAAAGTACCGTCAAAATCGGTTCAGCCGTTCCAGAGATTAGCCGGAACAAACAGATAGACAAATATTATAAAAAAAAAATATTTTGGTATAAGTACCGTGTATATGCATTTAGTGAAAAGCGGTTATGTAAGTATTACAAAACAGACACTCCAATTTTATTATATGTATAGATAAATAATATTATTTTCAGACATGTTGTGAAGAATGTGCATTTGGTAGACTGACTGGTGAGTCACAAGGGAAGCTGGGATGTGGGGAACTAAGTGATGACTCCTTCAGTCCCACCAGTGCATTGAGAAAGAAAGCCTACTATCAATGTTGCATGGTACGTCACGAATATACTATGACACCACCTTAAGTTTATATTTCAAAAATCTTTAAATAAAAGGTATCAAAATATTTTGCCAAAATATCATTTACTATTGTAATACTGAACTTTCGAGAAACTTCGGATATTTAGACTATTTTATAAACGTAAAATTTACCTAATTATGAAAATGACGGAACAAAGCGTGTTTGCAACCACACTAGTATCTACACCAAAATATGTCCTGTGTGCGTTGTTGACTAGTCTAGAGCCCGTGACCTTAGAGCCCGTGACTCTAGATTCCTTGGCCGAAATCTGTCAGATGAACATTATCATGTATTAAATAAAATATCTTGTTATTAGGACGCTTCAGAAGAACTAGAGACTACAACAGAAAAAAAAGAAACAACTACGACTGAAAAACCTAAAGAGAAATGTAAGGCTAATTCTTGTGATCATATTTGTACGGATGACGATGGCAAGTTGCGATGTTCTTGCCGTGAAGGTTTTAGACTTCAACCCGATAAAAAGTCCTGTAAAGGTATCGTCGAATTTAGAATTGGTTTTATCTGTTAATAATTTTGTGAGTTATTAAGGTAAGTGAGGTACTAACAAAGGGCTTGGATCATTCGGTGGTGGTAAATTATCACGTCTCATACAAGATTATAGAAATAAATCATTTAAAACTTAACTTTTTCAACAGTGTTTTCTGTACAAATTATTTAATACTTTTTTTTTTAAATATATCGATGTAAATAATCAGACCTAGTGTGTATACTGCGGATAAGGATAATTTCTAGTTTCGCAAAAATATTGATACTTGAAAGCCATCTATTATAGAGAAGTTATAGTATATGCAATAATTTGGAGGCACGGTATTGCCCCCGGACTATTTCTCGATGAACTTCGTCGTTCTTTGTTTATAGCTTGGGTTTGTGGGGATTAAGCGAAATAAACAAAACTTTCGGGACTTGTCTCAGGGTCTCAGGATAGCTTATTAAACATATACATTTTTAATTACATAGCTTACTTACTTTACATTTTATTTATATCCAAAAAACCCTGCTTTCATCACTGACACTGAAAATCTTTTATAATAAATTTTGTCGCAAGCAACTTGCACAAATTTCACCATTAATATTTTCATGTGAAATATTGCCAAGACGAGACTATATGGCTCTTACTGTCAAAAAGTTAACAGATTTAATGTAGAACTCAAGCACCTAAATCTACACAACTTCACTCTACAAAACCTACCTTACAAACTCTAACCTTAGTCAAAATATGTGGCTTGGCCGTTGGCCAAACATCAACAAACATTCAACTTAACGCATCATATACGATGTACTTAAGAAAGGAGAACATCGCAAATGGGATGAAGGAGTATAGGGCAGGAAAACAAAACACAGGACGTAGGTGACAGATAGTTGTATCTCAGTATATTATTATCGCCTATTGACAATGAAGAAACTAGTTTATAAAATACGTATTGAACATCATGAATTTGGATTGGTGACATACATTTTATTTCCGGAAATACCAATCGGTCGGTCTTTATACATACATCATCTGTGCAGTCGATGCAACTAAATATAATGGAAACTAATATTTACTAAACATTTGGATATAATATACATGCGTTTTCTTCATTCTGAGGTTTTCCCTTAGTGGTATAATATATGAGCTCTCAAAAGTAAAGAATATGTATTGATTGAATGAGTATTACATTATAAATTTCTAGATATAAATGAATGTGCTGAAGCTATAGACGATCTTTGTACGGCTGAAGACACTGTCTGCCACAACACCGAAGGTTCATTTAAGTGTGTTCCTCTAAAGAAGAGAGACGTAAGTTTGAGCTGTCCTCCTGGATTTAAACGAAATGTAATCAACCAAGTCTGTGATGGTAAGATTAAATAAGCGAAAAATACTCAAAAAAATAACATTAAATAACATTAGTTACTAATAATATTTGCTTTTTCAGATATAAATGAGTGTCGACTTCCAAAACCTCCTTGTCCAAAATATTTATGTGAAAATACGATAGGAGGTTACAAATGCGCAGGAAAACCTGGAAAACCGTTCAGTGAGGATGCTACAAAACCTACCCCAGAATCTGTTGCGGGTACGACACCACGCGCCAAGGTTGACATTTGTCCTGTAGGATTCAGAGCTGGTCCTGACGATGAGTGCTTAGGTAAATCTATTTTAAGTGTCCATTTGTATTTAGATTATGAGTTGGAGTTAATTAGGATTTATTAAAATCAAATCAAACAAATCATACCCTGATGCAAAAGGGTTCTATCGTTAAAATAATGTGTACAGGTTTTTTTTTTTTTTAAATCAAACAATTATTTTAACCTAAATGTTATTTATTATAACATTAGGAATGAGCTATCTTATTTATTAAAATCTCAGGAAGCATATAGGTATATCACCAAGTGGATGTACTGTAACAGTTGTTTTATTTTGATACTGACAAAAAAGTTAAGCGTCTTTTGACGAATTTATACAGTTTAACGTGAAATTAATAAATGGGTACGTATACTAATTTGAGTTGAATTATGAATATAAGTATGATCAATTCGAACCAAACGCATAGCTGACGAATAATGCAATAAATTTGGTATTGATATTAATATTAATATAACTTACATAAGTTTTAAGTATAGAAATTGATCATATAGTCATTATGAAGGGTAATGAAAAATCTGTAAACTGCAGTCTGCTGCAGATGTATCAGTAATCCTATTCTCATTATAAGTAATATAAAATAATGATTTTAAGGTCCCATTTTTGTACGCATTGATTAAATTTTATAAAGTGATAATGATGCATTATATCGCTGAAAGCATTCTCATCTTCTCAACGGATAAAAATATTTCTTAACAGACATCGACGAGTGTGAGGAGACTTTGGACGACTGCCAGCGATTATCCCAGCACTGTATCAATTCTCACGGCAGCTATTTCTGCCAGGATCATGTTTCAAAGCGATGTGCACCTGGCTTCAAGGTTAATTCGGGCACCGGTATTTGTGAAGGTATCACTTACAATACGTAAAATCTTAACAATGAAATATATTTTAACCTACAGTTATCTTATACATGTTTAATTAAATATCTGCCACTGGCTAGAATAAATATATTATATTAATGCCAAAGTTGACAGGATAGACTATATCTTAAAAATCTACATCATAATAACATGCTATGTAGCTTGTGTCCGTCCAAGAAACTAAACTAAAATAATATAGATATCCCTAATCATAGTAGTTTTAGCGTGCAAAAATAGCAGTTGGTCATATCTCTTCGACAATTAGAAGATCTGATGATCTTCAAACGGCTGAACATATTTCCTTGATCATGAATCCTCAACACCTTCCAAAGAAAAAGTAAATAAATCAAATTCAGTTCACCCGTTTAAAGACTACGATGCAATAAACACACAGACTTTTAAAATCCCTATTTTTGCATCAGGGGTTAAAATAATCGACACATATTTATGTATTATTTCCAGATATTGACGAATGCGAGGAAAGTTTAGAGGTTTGCAAAAGAAATGAGGTGTGTATCAATCTGCCGGGAGCGTACAACTGCAAGTCTAAGATCAGCACATTACCAAAGTAATATTATTTTTATATCTAAGATTTAAAAACATAAATAGAAATAATGCGAACTTATGGTAAATAGGCTTTAAGAGCAACAGTTGTAATATTTTGGTAAACGATGAAACAAATGGTAGCCGTTTGCTTATGATGCTTAACTTGGCAAAGATTTCTTTTAAGATTTGATCAACAGGTATATTTTCTTTATTAGTCATTGAACTGTCTTTTATTCAGATTAGCAACGAAAACATGTCAAGAAGGAACACGTGTTCGACCTGGTGGAACTATTTGTGAAGGTATTAACTATTTCTCAAGCAACAACAATATGCAAATCGAACTACTTTTAATAACTCAACCTCATAATATTTTTCCGCTTTCAGACATAGATGAATGTCGCGAAGGATCACACTTATGTGATCAGTTTCAAAATTGTATTAATACATTTGGAGGGCATGAATGTCGCTGTAAAAATGGCTTCGAGTTAGACTCTACTTCAGGATCGTGTGTCGGTTTGTAACAAATCTTGATAATTTTTCAAAAATATACCTCATCTGGATCTATCAAATAACACTGGTAGAATTAGGCGGTGGCAACTAAAATAACCAGATTGTGACTCTAACAAATCCTTAATTGCCCCGATGTTTGATAAAATTTAAGAATAATTAATTTCACTTAAAATAACAAAAGGTTAATGTTTACCAATGTGCTGTTTAACTGTCATCGTGATTCCTAAATATTAACTTATTTATATTATATTTAGCACATTACTGCCACTTCCATATTAAGATGGTTTATTTATCTGGTAATCATTATTATGCATCCTCAGATGTCGACGAATGCGCTATGAAACTAGACAACTGTGCACCTGGGCACCATTGTCTGAATGTTTTGGGTTCCTTTACGTGTACCCGACGAGCCTTAACCACCAGCACAACAACCGCATTACCAGCCTATGAATACGAATATTACGATTTTGAGTGAGTTGATATTGTTTTGTTTTTTTTTTTTAAATTATTATTTAATATAAATGTATTTTTATCAACACACAATTAGGCTGGTGATTTAGTTATTTCAATAAATCAATATTAGGTAATTTGTTAATTCAATGCTTTTGGTCTTTAAATAGGGAAGAAACTACTGAAACAACTGCATCTACTACCTCTTCTACTACAACATCAAGACCGACTACAACAAGTACTACAACACTACGACCCACTACTACGAGTACAACAACTACTACAACACCACGGCCAACTACTACTAGTACAACAAGCACTACAACACGACGTCCAACTACAACTAGTACAAGTACAACACTAAGACCAAATCCACCACCCAGAAGATATTCTCATTATCCGAGACCAGGCTTCCGAAGAACTACAACACCTATACCACCATATAGAAGACCAGATTACTATCCAAGAAGACCAGTCAATCCATTCTCTCCAACAGAGGTAACAGTAACCAATTCGAGAGATCCAGTTACAATAGAAAGAGATCGTCAACCTGACGGTAGTTATTCTGTGAATACGAGCGATATACCCAAAGAAACATGGACTGTAGTTAGTGGAAAAGAGAGTACCGATGATTTTGATCCAAACCAACTCCATTGTCTTAATGGATATGAGAGAAACGAACGAGGGGAATGCATTGGTAATATTTGTATTTGTTTATTTTTTATAGAAACCTAAAAATAATCACAAATTTTGAAATTAAATAACGATATTCATGCTATAACAATTTAAATAGAGATTTTTTCCGGATAGTTTAATTTATTTGGATAATTATGTTGATTCTTTTTCAGATATAAATGAATGTAGAAACAATAGGAACCTCTGTGGTGTATCAGAAGTTTGTATCAATAGTCCAGGCGGATACAAATGCGAGTGCAAGCTTGGTTACAGCATCGACGATTCTGGAAAGTGTGTGATTGTAACACCTCCAACTACTAGCAAGCCTACTACGACCACAGAGAGAACAACTCCTCGTGTAGAACCAACAGGTAATTAGCTATTACCCATATAGGATACTATATTTATATAAGAACATTTATTATTAACATTTAGTCCTAAAATACTATATTAATCTTGATCGCGTGGAATGGTAGCAAGAATGCTAGCAGCATTTCCGCGTTGAATCGTAATTCCGATATTCTGGGCTAAAAGCGAACCAGCTCTCCTGTCACAAGTGGAGGCAATAAGTCGAGCTGTTATACTTTCAATGAAGCTTTTTGCACTACTACTCTTGTATGGTTGTACAAAATTAAGATTTAACTGGTTTAAATATTTATTGACAATGACACATTAATGAAAAAACGTAATAAAATCCTATCTATCGGTTTAGCTGTTACCAACTCACATCTTTTGATGATTGACAAACTTGTTTAATTTTGAAAGAGTATTTGTAATGATTTACATCAGTAGCTTATCGCAATTGCTTTACGATCAAATTTTTAATACTATTTTTATTATACAGCGTCTACTCCAGGAAGAACTCCAGGATGGTTACCGTGGGTTCCTGGTCGCAATAACCCACCACAAAATTGTGAACTAGGACACACTTATAGCAGCACTCAAAAGAAATGTATTGGTACGTGAAGCAAGTGGGTAATTATTTATTAGTTAATAACATCGCCAGTCATAAGATTGACGTTTTGGAAGTCGAACCCATTGGGCATTCATTGACTAATTTATAGTTTTTTTTTATTTATAGGTTAATTTCCAGAAATATTGTTTTGTCTATTTTTGGTTTATTTAACTTTGTTTTACGATAGACATTGATGAATGCGCGACTGGGAGAGCAAGCTGTGCGCCAGAGGAAGACTGCATCAACACCGATGGCGGCTACAGCTGTGTGTGCGGCCTGCGCTGCAGGACCAACTCAGCTACACCTGCTTATAGTAAGTCTAATTGTACATTTTACATTTAATAGAATGTTCTAAATTTCCTAACAAAAACTTTAGATTTTATCTCTACTAATATTATAAATGTGACATTAATTCTATTTGTCGGTCTGAATTTTGGTATGAAGCAAGCTTGAACTCCCAGGAAGAGCATAGGCTAATTTTGATCCCTAAAACTTTACGACCAATCCCTAAAACGCAAGCATAGCCGCCAGGCGACAACGAGTATTTAATGAAGCAAGGAGTACGCGAAGTCTAGACCAACGTCGTAGTATAATGACAGATTATTTTTTGCTCAAGTGCATTTGTAAGTAAGAACGTTTAGCTGACACAAAGATCAAGTCGCGGTAGTTTTGAAGGGAAGAAAAAAGTAAAATAAAATTACATAAATTATCAGGATTCCATTAGAAATGATGTTAACTATTGAAGATATTTTGTATTAAAATTGTTCTATATTATTTTTAAAAAATGATTTACTTAAATAAACATTGTAGCATCAACATCTTCTAAAAACCTTATTATCTTTTAAAGCTTACCGCGAGACCCCGCCATCTTACACACCGGATTCGACAATCATAACAGTCGGGGCACAGTATGGTCAGAGAGGAACCCACTACATGAGGCCAACTTACACGCGTCTGCAAGAGACGGGCGCGGTGGTCACCACTTGCCCATGGGGTTACAAGCTGACTCCCGATAGAGTTTGCGTTGGTAAGACAATTCATAGTGTTACAAAGCTTGCGTTTTTTCACGACTACGCTAAATGAGGTTTTACTCCAGTTTGGTTTGTAACAATAATAATAATGAAATATATGGAAAACACACTGGAATTACCTCCTAAACAAACCCTTTTCTTAAGATATTTTAAGATTAATCATCTTAAAATATCAGTACCTTATAAGTATTCAAACCAGAGATCAGTTTTACGTGACAGTTATAAAAATATTGCGGGAACAACTTTTTCTAATATTATCTTAGAGAATGAGCCTGGGTGTTATGATTAGATTAGTAATGGATTATAGAAAATTATTCATAGAATATATTTAACTCTATAAGTTTACCATCAATAATGTGATAATGACTGTAAATGAGACGCTGGAATTGCTGATTAAAAAGTGATCACGTAGACGTCTCTTAAATTTCCTATTTAATCAAAGTTATATAATGATGATATATAATATACCATATAATCATGAATCATGATAGTATAAATAATTAGTTCTTCTACAATCCATTAGATATTGACGAATGTGAACGCAACGTGTCCGAGTGTGGACCGCAACAGCGCTGCGAAAACTTCTATGGAGGATATTCTTGCCAATGTCCGCCCGGACACAGGAACATTGGCAAGAACTGTGAAGATATTGACGAATGCAGTTACGGCAATGTAAGATTATTAAGTAATTAAAAGTCAATGGCAAGTAAGTTAATGGCATTAAAGAACTGACAACAACAGACGATAAAGTACGTGAAAGATCCTATACTTTATCATATTCAAATATTAGGATACACGCCTTATACAGTGTTTGGCAAAGAAGGAAAACAGCGTCAGGAAAATGGCACGTGTTGGCTAAAATGTAGTCAGATAAATGTTAAGAAGGTATTATGTTTCGCATATATGGGGGAATATGCTGCCACTACTTTACATAAAACATTACCACCACTAGTTTTGGTAAACGATGAAACGATAAACGGCTGCCTTATAAATAAGTATGGTGTGCTTGGGGCCCCACCGTCGGCATTTCATCCAACATATTATCGTTTGCTCACGATGTTTTACTTACCGAAGAGTTCGGTTAAGATCGCCTAACTTTTCTTTCCACTGGAACAACACGTATATATGGTGAAGTATGCTGCCTTGAAGCTTTAAAAAGGGAACATTAACCAGTTCGTTATTAATTATAGTTCCGTTAGAATATAATCATACATCGCATTTTAATTATAATTAGGTTATAATGACTAAAATTATAACGTGAAAATTAGTATATGCATAATTTATAGCCTGTTCTTTCAGATATGTTCGTACAACGCTCGTTGCGTAAACACAGTTGGATCGTACCGTTGCGAATGTTCGGACGGGTTCCGTAACGCTCCGACCAATGACAAGGTGTGCGTGGATGTTGACGAGTGCGTCGACACGCCATCGCTTTGTGAGCACAGCTGTGCCAACGCCTGGGGTGGTTACCGGTGCTATTGCAACCGAGGATATAGGCTGAATAATGATAACAGGTGCGCACATACATATTTCAAAATGTTATTTTGTGGAATCAACCAAACAGTATCTGTGTTGAGACTGATTTCAAAAGGCTAAATGATTTGGATATAATTCTTCTGTATGTGTGTATGTAACGGAATTCTCTAGAAAAATTGTTCTGTTTCTGTGATTTTAGTAAGTCTCAGGATAGTTTAGTTTGGATTAGATTAGCGAACAGCTATTAAAGTATTAATAGTAAGTAGTCGAAAAATATTTGGAGTAAGTTTTTGTTATGAAGGAATTATCGAATTTATTGAAATTACATGTAATATTTTATGAGAAAAAAAGATAAGTCACGAATTCGTCCTACTGTTTTAATCTCACTTATGTAAAAGCCTAGATGTATCCAGTTAAGTTTTTTTCTTGGTAAGTATATCAAAGTTCACCTTAGTGACCAGTAGAAGCACAAAATAATTTAAATGTTCTTATATGTGTGATAAGTAATGTGCAATTTATAGGACGTGTGTGGACATAGACGAGTGTGAAGAGTGGGGCCGCGCGCGGTCCCGAGGTCGGCTGTGCGGTGGACGCTGTGTCAACGCGCCCGGCTCCTACCGCTGCGACTGCCCACAGGGGTACCGCATCGGGGAAGACAAGCGCACGTGCATAGGTGCGGAAAAGCTTAAGTCATTAATATAACATTTTATGACCTTTTGTAATCATCATCTACATCATTATTATCATCAAGAGTTATTAATAATATAACATTCTATGACTTTTTGTAATCATATAATGTGGATGCATTATCAAGTTTGTAACCATCATCATGATACTATTTGGGCAAACATAGCAGGTCTCGAGTCTCAACCTGAATGTCCTGGGTCGGAGATCATTAGATCTGGCAAAGAGTTCCAGGACTTACGCCAGATTTAAAATTTACAAAGGCCCTTGTGTGCAAAGTCTCGTGACACAGGGTCGCGAGGCCATTAAACATACACTGCCGAGCGCAAACACGCAGTAACTTTTTCTCTCATAATAAGAGGTTAGAAGAAATAATAGGAAAAAAGCCATTTTAATGTTATCTTTCCTCTAGTTGTAAGCAAATAACCTGGTTAACAGATATCGACGAATGCGAGTCGGGTGAGGCGCGCTGCGGAAACGGAGCGGGTGAGGTGTGTCAGAACACGCGCGGTGGGTATCACTGTCATCACATCGACTGTCCACCCGGCTATCAGCTAGAAGGAAAACAGTAAGTTATTTTAATATATATAATTTATATTGTTCATCATTTGCTTGTCATTTGTGATGAAGGTAGTGTGATTATATACCGCTTTACGTAGCGTATAAGTCGCCAACTTCAATGGACAGCTTGAAGGCTAATTGTTGATAATATCAATGAATGCACTTAAACTGGTGTCGTAAGAGGTGAGAAGAGGTGGTTTTTATTCTACTCCACAGAAAAGGAATCGGTAGACATGTTTATATGACTACAGTGCCAAAGCTACTTCGTCTGTTATATAATCATTTTTTTTATTACAAATCTACTAGGAATAATATTTTTTTCCTTTATTAATTTAATCATTTTTATAATGACGTTTTAAAAATATTCATATCGATATTAACGATAACTTTTTCCAGCAAATGTACGCGTATCCAGCGTTCGTGTCCGATATCAGATTGGGGATGTCTTCATCAGCCCAGCACCTACAGTTACAATTTTATCACTTTTGTTTCCAAATTATTCCTTCCAATGGGTAGTGTAAGTATATTACAGTGTAGATATTATTTAATTTAATCGTATCATAGTTACTTCTAGCTTGTAATGTGGCCGAGTTTTCCATATCTCAAAACATGTAGTTATACTCAAGTTTACTTCTGTATTATAGAAAGATGAATTTGGATAATCGTATTTGTTTCCGCAGTTTTCAATAAAAATAAGTGTTAAAAGACCGTAAAAGATCTCGGCTTCGACGATCATTTTTTCGTTCGATAAATTGTATTATAATTACACAGGTGGACCTATTTTCAATGCAAGGGCCAGGCTGGCTCGACTCGGTAGTAAACTTCGAAATGCGTCTTTTGAACGTGAAAGCGGCGCCCGGCGTCGAGCCTGCAGATATTAGTTGTTTTGGGTATGTCGCCTTTATTGTGTAATAAAAAGAAAATCAAATTCAAAAGAAAATCCCACTATAACATTCAAGTGATTTGGTTTTACATGATTGCATATTGCTTAAGAGTTCTGATTAAACGAATGTTTATACTCGTACATACATTCTGCTTATTATCTTGCTTAGTATGTTTCCAGCAATTTTGGAAAAGTTACTACTGTGGGAATAAGAGGCAGTGTTACCTCTGTTTAAATTTACTCTGTTCATGGACACTATAATAATACCACTAATACTTATATAATATGATCAAAATTGATATAAAACCTTTAAAGAAAAGTTATCAGATAAGATAAGAAATACAAATTGTTTTGAGTAGTATCGCAGTTAGTGTTATAAGTTAATCTCTATGATTTTTTTCAGCATGCGACCTACAGCTAACGTTTGCGTCGTATCTCTCCAATGTTCGCTCGCCGGGCCGCAGGTTGCGGAGCTGGAGTTAACGATGTCTCTGTACCAACGAGCACAGTACGCCGGCAGCGCTGTAGCGAGGCTCATCGTTATTGTATCCGAATACGAATTCTAATTAAGGGAATAAATGTACAGTTTTTTTTTAAATAAATCATAATTTAAATAATGTTCAATCAAAGTTTATTTTCGTGCTAACTTGAAACGTATTAGATGAAAATGTAGACGTACTTACCAAATTGTCTAAGTTAATATTTAGAGATTACAATACTATAATTGTGTTCAGCGATGAAAAAACATGTGGCGTTCTATATCTTTTGATGTCGCCATCGTTTAATTTTCGTAAATATAGTAGGTAATGTAAAATTATACTGTGCTTGTTATAAGGACAAAACAATATTGTATATGTTAAATAAGACGCCTGTCTAATGAACTTTGTAAATATAAAATGTCAGAAAGCCGCGTGCAGCGTCTGCTAAGAACACAATTATTCTATGACCATTTCTGCTTTTTGCTGTTGTTCACTTTTGGTTGATTCTTGTTATACTATTAACTGTATTTTAAAAATCGGTAAACGAAACTATATTTTTTTTAACATTGTTGTAACGTAAATATTCGATTTACGAAATATTTTAAATGATGAATTCGATAGAACTTAAACTACTTTAAGATTACTTAATTTTATTTGTTTTAGAATGTTTCCACTTCATAATGTAAATTAATATTTATTTGTTAACTACGTTATAATAAAATTATACAAAAAACGATTTGAATCTATTATTGCTATTCATATGTTATAACGAATATTATTTAGAGAGGTATATGAACTTAGATAACAATGATATAAATATTTACATTTAAAATAAATATCATTCTAGATAAATAATATTCACTTCTCTTGGGTCACTGAGCTCTTTTATTCGACATCCATTTGATTGTTATTATCGTCTTACATAAGTACATACCTATATATTTGTTATGAAAGATTTTATCGCTTTTTATGAACAACAGCTAAAATCAAGAAGTGATAAATGTGAAGAAAAAATTATTACTACTTGATTTTTTATTAAGTGTTTTTGCTAATAGTTGTTCGATTTACAAATAGACACCTATTTCTTGTTCTTGAAAGTTGATTGGTTAAAATGTCTTTTGGACCGAACTACTAATTTTTGTTAGACGCAATATCTTGTAGTACAAATATAGGAAAAAATCCGAAAACCGGTAAAATTTTCAGTATTATGAGGTGGTACGGAACGCTCAGAGCGCGATTAACACGCGCTTGTCCGATTTTTTTTAAACGGGGCATAGATGACCATTTCCGTAACTAACTATAAGGAATATAAAAAAAAATCCGTCTCGAGCCCGAAGTATTGTAATGAAAATTATTATTAGGTATATATTTTTGAAAAAGCAATATTTCTAATATCCAGAAATCGAAAAAAGCTTACCTGCATAATGAAACCATTTGATAGTGTGGCTAATAAAAATTCTGTGTAATAATATATATGGCAAATCTAAGTTTTGATTGTTAGGTACATAATATAATACATATTTGTAAAAAGTAATAAAATTGTTTGTGTCGAAATTTCATTGTCCCTGATTACATGCCTAGTATTTCTAATATTTGACAGTAAATCTGAAGGCCTTTTTTGGAATTAGTATTTAGGGTAAATGGTAACTAAACAAGACTAAGAACTCAATGGTTATAATTTTACACTGACTATTTTATTTATTATCTCTAGGCGGTTAAAGGCCACAGTAAAATATTATTTTGTAAACAATTGAATTCAGAACTTCAATTGAATTGGGGCCTGTAGTTTTATATATGTTTTTTGTTCTTCACTTCATTTATTACTAATTTACTTTTAACTGAGCCCGAATTATTTGAGTAATTCTAATAAGCTTTGGATTTGGCCGTCCACGCCCTGTTGAAAAATTCAACATTATATAAAAATATAAATGTTTATTATACTTTAATAGATCATGTCATTTTTTTGTGTTATTCAAGTAAACAGAGGAATTTAAAGTGTTACCAGCTCTATGTTAATAATAGCTGTGACTTTATTGATGGTAAAATATATTCTGTTAAAAAAAAAAAAAAACAAATAAAATAATGGCAATATAATTTCTTTTAATTTTTATTAAGCACAAGCGTTCTGTTACACCATGATATCGGTGTTACTTATTATATACACATACCTACAGGTAATTATGCATTACATTAGTAACTGATTATTTCAAGATCACAACGTAACATAAATTTTAAATTATATCTAGACAACATAGTGGAAACATCACGCCTCTAACAATCTGGTCCCTTATCCATTTCGCTCTTCGCCGCACCAAAAGATACAATTTAAAAAAAAAAAAAAACGATGAAAACACACTGGTTAAGATTGACAGATATTAGAAATTATTGCAAAGCGTTTAAATAACATAAAAAAAAAACATTACACAACCGATAATTTATATATAAAGCAGGTAAATAAACCTTTGATAAAAAATTGTGATTTTTATATATAAACACCAATTTAACTTTAATTAAGTTTTCTAATAAGAATGAAATGTTACCCATTAGTATTTGAAATATTAATGGATATAATGACATTGAAAAGTAAGATATAATAATAATATTTACAAACATTCAATATATAATACAATAGATTTCTTCAACACTAGGTATGTTTATAGAAGTAAAACGATAAATTTTCAAAGCTACCGTATAACTGCAATTAAATAGATATACATTTTTGTAATTGATTTTTTCATTGCTTTATGGATGTCTGTTGCTAACATTTGCTAAAGCTGTGGCACAGCAGTAGGGTATAGTCTAATAATTATTATTTGCGACAAACAAAAAAATATATTAAATTTGATATTTATTTCAATTTGTAAAATTACCATATACGTTATCTAGTTAATTGCAGTGTCACAACAAATAAAATAATCGTTTTAAATACATTACAAATACATTTTAGTTGCCTCAGAACATATGACATGGCTGCCGTACACATAGACATATATATACGTAGAAGCTGATTCAGTTTAAAATATTTCAACTATTTTGACAGGACAATCTAACGCTTACTATCCCTTTTACCTCTCCAAGTTAGAGGGAGAATACTATATTTTTATCATTGTGGACTTATTCTGTGGCAAGAATCGGTGACTTTAGTTTAAGGAAGATCAGTGTAATTATAATACATTAAGATAGCTAAATTGTATTAAAAAATATATCAAATACACGAGTGTGAACACAACCTAATACTTAGAATTAATAGACTGAGGTTAAACATCTACGTTAAATTAAAATATGTATTGTATTTTTGTTAGGAAAGAATATTTCTTATGAGAAACAATTTATTCTGAAATTAAACAAATCCGGATGTATTATGAAAGCGTTTCTGTTTTCTTTTTCATTTCTTTTAAGAAAGCACTTAAACAAAATTAATTGGTTCATATGTGAAAATCTCTCACCAGTTTAAGCCATTACTTAGATCCTTATACTAAGTGACACAGTAATTACACCAAGTCACTTACGATTCAAATAGAAAAACAGCAACACAAAGGTTTGATATTCAAGTTGAAAACTGTGATTGCAAGTAGTCAAACACTTATACGATAAGTCTAATACAATAAATGGCATACAGTCTTGTAACGCAGCGGAGTCAATTATATACAAGAGGCGAGTTGGAAACACTGAGTTTACAAATTTGATATGATACTATAAATTCGTGTATTGCTAACAACATTTTCTATATAAATCACTGATGTACAGTCGAGGTAAAAATTGATTTATACATAAAATTTTTTACAGATCTTTTGAATGGTACTGAGTGATCGTGACATACTTTTACATTAACGTTATATCAATTACAAGAAAAATCTAAATTAAGGAATGCTAAAAAAGAGACGTAGAAAATAAAAAAAAATTAAACTAAAAGTATTTCAATGTGATTTTGTAGAAGAAATTAAAATAGTTCTTATTGCTTGTTACACTGTAATTTGATAACAAATGTACTTTTGTCATATCATACTTTTTTTTTTGTTACAATGCACAAGTATTTGCACAAGTAGTAGTTTTGGTATTTCTAAAAGTAATAAGTTCTACTTTTAACAAATGGTAGATACAATATTCAAAAAATAGAAATCATTGATATATTTAAGACGAAACCACTAGTTTTCATGAGTTCTAAATGTTTTATTATTATACAACAGCAAAAAACGCTATTAATTAGACAACATACATTAGGAAGGTCATTACTAAACATTAGGCTTTTGTTAATAAAAAAAAATATATGTCAATTCCGACAGTTATATGATAACTATCCATTAATCGTTGAAAAAGAACATAATTAATAAATATATTGTTATTTCATAAAAATATATTTAAAAATATCTAGATTCTACATTACAACATTCTTATAAAAATCCGTATTGCAACGTAATGGAACGAAAAACAATCACATTATAAACTATATTGCATTATGCCTTTACATAAAAACACTAGTTATTTGTGACATCGTTGAAATAATATTTATAACATTATATAAACAAAAGTGAAACATTTCACTTTTTTTTTATAAGATTGCGTTACAGTCAGACTACTCCTTGGTCTAACAAGCTTTTGACTGAAAAAAAAAACAATAAGAATTTCTATTAATTTAAACCAAATACATCGGTTCGGTTTGGTTCATATCTAAAACGGCTTCGTTGGTCTTGTGACTAGCTTGTACTACAGATCAAGAGGTTTAAGAAGAAATGTGTTTATATGGGCGCCGTGGTCGGAATCTCCTAGGATGATATTATTATATCTGAGAGCGTATTACCTATGCGTGTGTGTCTACATGAGTGTAACATATCACCTCAGTACAAACTCCACTTGGTCGTTACATTTTTAAGTAAACTAGTATTGGCTATATGTGTTACGTCGACGCGGTGTAAAAATTAATATAATCTGTGCCTTAATCAAAAAAACTATAGATCGGAATAGACTGACCATAACAATAACATTTACCTACAAAGTATAACACTGTAAGAATTTTATAATGTTTCTAAGTCAAGACTTAGTTATTTATTTAATTTATATGAATTATACATAGATATATATAAAAAAATCCGTATATAAAATGTGAATAAAGCAATAAAAAGAAAATATTTATAATCTGAGCTGTTTTGTAATATGCATATAATATTTTGATTACGAAATAATATATACAAATTATGTCGTATGTAAATTCAATCAAGATAAACAACTATAAGCTCAATAGAAGCAAAACGATAATGGCATATAACGATCACTTTGTAATTAAATAAAATTACAAAAAAAAAACAAATTATTATTCTTAAACCTAACGTCAATTATTTAGACTAATGTAAAAATCGATTTACACTTTTCCTAATGACAGTACTAACATGATTCAACAGATTATAATTTATAAAAGTTACATTTAAAAATACTAAACAATCTACAATAAGATTTTGTTTTATAATGTAAACAATTTCACAATAACTATAAACATTTAGGCTCATCTTACGGGGTCTAAGGACGTAAGGTCTACATTATAAAAGTTGATCGATCTGTTTGGATTTATACTTAACTATATAGAGAACTTGTTACCAGGGTTTGATATGAGTTTAGTACAAATTATTTCAGTCACGAGACGTATTAGGCTGAGTATGCACGTAAGAAAACTAACATTGAACACGAATACTTGGTTCATACTTATGGACGTAAATTAGCTAGCGAATACGAGCACAGTTCGACTCGAATTCGCGAATAACCGTCGTGTGTGAGTTTATTAAAGTGTTCTGAACACCGTCCATACATAACGTATCAATTATATATCGAACATGTTTGACACTGTTCGAAGTTCGTTGCTGGCATGTGTATATATATCATATATCATGTATCGCAAAACATTTCTTCGTACGTGCGCACACGGCGTTAGAATCTAAACAAATCCATCAACGTTTCGGTAAAAGTGCTATGCACTCTAGACATCTATTAGAAATTCTATTACGTGCGAGTACACTTGAACACCGATAAGATCATTTCTTCTTGACGGTCGAGCTACTCGCGCAACTACTCGACCGGGTCTGTATGCCGTCCTTTTTGAGCAAGCTGACTCCGAACGCGGGGCACTTTTTCCGCAACGCTTTGATCTTGTACAACTTATTCCCTTGAGAGTTGCCGGTCTCCTCGTAGTTGTCGGGCGTAACGTCGGCCGTTATCACGGAATTAGATATGCAGTCCATCGGCTCGGGAGTCTTCGACTTGTCCCTTTTCCGTCTGAAACGGAACGGCGTATCGAGGGAGTCCGCGGATATATTGGTTATGTTGGTATCGCTGGAGGAGAGGTCTTGTGACGCCTCGAGGCCATTCTTTGTTAGACTCTTCGGAAGTTTCTTGCGTGAGATTGAATTCGACCTTACGATTAACTTTTTTCTAACGGTCACGTTGTTGGCTGTCGTTTTTACCTGAGCGACGTTCTTCAGATTTGGTTCCGACGGTAGACGATTCTTCCCGTTCAAATGACAGTTTTCCGTCAAAGCTGACAAGGTGGAAGTCACATTGGTGAGCGTGGTCACCACCGCGGAATCATTGGTCGTGATCTTGGAGACGGACATGGCCTTCCGCGTGAAGGTCTTGACAGGACTACCACTGTGCGAGTAGGCGAGAGTGGGCCTAGCCAGATTCGCGCGTTGACCGTGGAAGCTGTTCTTACCTGTAAAGGGGGGCTTGACTCCCCCCGTCAGTTTCGCTTGAGAATTGGCACTTCTTGTTGGCGGGAAGGTCGAAGTCTTCGACGCATAGTGGGACTTGAGCGAAGCGTTTAAAATTCTGGGTTGGGGCTTTAGGTTAGTGTTGTTGGCATTTCTGATGTTGTTAGTCGGCATCATGTAGTTCAGTTTGGGCGTGAACACGGTCTTCGTGGGCAGCATTGGCGTGGCGGTCGTCTTATATTTACCGATCACTGATGTGACGTTATTTTCTGAATCCGTTTCGTTGGCGTTTAGAACGTTCGCATTATCCAACTGTAATCAAAACGTTGCACTTATAGAATAAAATAATTTGGAAAGTAAATAATTCATGTAAATATTTGCAGGCTTTTATTATATAAATAAATAACCATATTATATTGATTTTATGTAATTTATTTTTAATACTGTAATATTTAGCGACCATTACAAAATCTAATAAAGAAATACCTTGTTAGCGTTTCTGTTGTTCAGAATGGACTGTAATGAGACGGGTTTGTCCTCAATCGCCTTGATGGGTTCGGGCGGCAGGTCGCTGTAGATGCCGCGAGTGAACACGGGAAACGACGTGATGTTGAGCCGGCGGCGGTACGCCTCGCCCAGAGCGTGCATTCGCGGCTGAATGCTGCGAATAACACGAAACATATATTTATAAAAGTTGTATAAACAATGAAATAAAACTAGTTTTTTTACGGATTTAATCGCGTATATTAATTATTTTAACATCCCGACGTTTCGAGCACTTTGCAGTGTTCGTGGTCACGGGCAGACTTCAATGAGTAATAATCGCGAAAATCTAAGACAACATTGTATAAACAATCTTTATCTTTTGATACATTGTGGCTCATAGTGTATTAAGACATAACCATTAAACAATATTGTAAATTTAATGTTTGTGTATTTTAATATTTTTTATAAATGTTGTTTAATAAAATATGTTATCATTATTAGAATATTGTATATTGGTTCATATATTAGCGAGGTTGGCTCATCGTGTATAATCAGTGAATACTCACTTCTCCAAAAACCACTGCTGGTGTCCAATAACTGATCCAGGTCTACAGACTCTGAGCCACGCGATGGCTTCCCGCGCTGTGAATCCGTGATGTTTCATCATGTAGCACGCGATAAGTGTACCCGTTCTGCCAAGACCAGCTGAGGAAATCAACCTTAATTGTATTTACAATAATTTAATTATGTGCCTTCAGAATTTTTATTTTGTGTTTAGTAAATATTGTGAAATCAACGATTTTATATTTTAAAAATCTTAAGCTTAAGCTTACCTTTACAATGTACGGCGACTGCTCCCTTAGCTGCTTCCGCAATACGAATGAACCTATTCACTATCAGATCGGACGGTACAGACCCATCGACGAAGAACAACTCTCTGTGCTCGAAACCATGGGTGGTAAATTGTTTAGCATCGTAAGATTTCTTATTGAGCCTAACAATTGTTGTCACGTTGTGTTTTTTAAAGTATTCATGGTAGTGCTCTGGGCTGTGGAGAGGGTATCCGCGATCGAGCCGAGATCTATGATGAGGTCCAGAAAACGCCAGCATTTTAGCAGGAACTATCCAATTGAGATCGCCATTTTCAACTTTCTGGAAAGAATGGAGGATAATCAGTGGTATTTTTTTTAAACACATTGCCTATATATAACAGTATATAACATTCTGAGCTATAATGTAATTAATTATTTAATAAATAATATATTTAATTAATAATAATTAATATATTTGTTTCGGGGATAATATTTCGTAAAATTTGGGGAAACATATTATTTGTTTTACATTACAATAATTCCTTTATAATTTAGACTGTGATTTAATAATACATACCTCATAAAACAAATACTGTTCAGCATCAAAATGTTCGAAGTCGAAGAACTTAGCGTCATGAGCGACTTTCATTCCGTGTAACACGTCCAACAACGATATGTCAAAGAGAGGAGGTCCGCCAGACGCGTCTCGGAAACTCAGAAGCGACCACGAACCTTCGGTGAGCTGTTTATAAACCGCGGCCGGAGATCCACCCAAGTATATTATCTACAAAACAATTATTATAATCTATACTAATATTATATAAGCGAAACTAGCTCTGTCTGACACGCCAAAACACTGAACCGAATTTGATGAAATTTTGTTTGTAGTAAGCACGAACCCCATAGAAGGACATAGGCTAGCTCAGCTCAGCATAGCTTTCTTTATAACAAACACCTGATTTCAAACCCTAAAACGACCGAAGCCACGAGCAACAACTATTTAAATATCATTCAGTACCACTAAATCAAATTTATGATAATAATTTATACTACATTCCAATGGCCGGAGAAATGGTAAACAAAACTCTGATTTACATATTCCATGCGATTTTCTAACAGATCTCCTATCTACAAACATTTCCAATTGAAATGTCTTCATTTATAATACAGTATATCATTCTAATATCCACTTTCATTTTTCTTCTTATTATAAATTCGTCAACAACCGTATCCATGAGTCCATAATGATACCGTAGATTATTTTAGATCTCGATCAATGATGAGATGCTAATTCAAGGTCAAAATTGTTTAGTTACCTTTACACAGCCAATCATTGGCCGATTGATATGCTGTGTATATTATACGCTTAATAATATCCAGACCCGGTGGATTATTTATTTATTCAGGACAAAAAAAGAATGGTATGTTTTTAAATGAAGTTTTGACTGACGCTTATAGACAGCACGGTAGCCCAGTATGGTCGAACAAAATCCTTCATACTAAAAGGAAAGGAGGAATTTGTCCAGCTGTTCAATATAGGAATGTAAATGATGATACCGGAACCGTGATGCTAATCAATAGAGAACATTAACCCAAATAATAGTTGTCCTATACGTTTATTACCTAAACATTATAGTTTGGATAGAAAAAAATAATATTCTCGGAATCTGCAATCTTATGTAGAGCCACTAGACCAACGAAGCAGTCAAAGAAATAGAAAAAATAAACATATACTAAAATAAATATGCCAGTCACCGGTGCATATTGAATATAGTTAAATATATCTACATATTATACCTACGTATGTATGGATATTCAAAAATACATAGATATGTCGGCCATGCACTTACTTATGTTCACGGATGTCACATTTAAAATTTTCATAACGATAAGCAAATGCAAATAATGCTAAGCTTTAAAAAAAAAATAGACCAGCGAGCCGCAGTGACGTCTGCCGCATCGATAAAAGTACCTTATAGTTATTTTAGATAACGAGATTATGTTTTTCTAGTACCTAACGCTAGGAAGTGTTGTTTAAATTATAGTATTGCGATAGTTTTAGTTATTTTTTTACGCTTAATAATATTTTTATGAAGCCGATTGACATTAGTATTGTGCCGTGTGCACAGGCCCTAATAATTATGCAATGTAAACTCTTCCATATTTGGAACGAATATGATGTACATCGATATGTTTTAATAAATTTTATATTGTAGTTGTTCGTCTAGTGCTAATAAATAGACGCAATACAAAACTGATTTTTATGTTTCTATCTTATAGGTACAGTATTAAAAAACATCAATAGATGATGTCCTCCAGACAGATTCTGATATAGGGTACAAGTGTGTGTCGTTCCTTCATAAACCAATGGATCGGTAATCCGACACAACTTAAAGAGAGTTCAGTAGTAGGACAAATGGCTATACTGTTATACCTACCTACTTCTTAGTAACACGGCCAACTTCCAAACATAGGGTTGCTTTTGAGAATAGGGGTTTAAGTCTAGGCATTCAGGATTGACTTTTTAACCAGTGTTCTACTATACCTGATAACTTCCGATGAGGTAAGCTGCGTTGAGTCGAAGCGTTTCATTGTTGCTGGTATAAAAAACAATCTTCTTCTTGGGATTCTTCTCCAACTCATCATTGAGACGATTGCAGAATTGATAAAGATGGCAGAGGTGGTAGGGACCGAAGTCGAAGTAAAAGTTCTCGTATACAATGTCATCTTCGATGTGGAAATATTTGCTGTTGCGTGTTGGTTTGGGCTTGTATCCCGTTTTTAGTGTTGCGAAGTACAATCTGTCTGGAAAGAAAAATATAGGTATTGAATATTATATACATTAAAGCCAATAATTACTATATTATCTAATTATAATTACCTATAAAATTAAATAGCTTGTTAAGTTGGATGGGTTTATACAAAGTTACTGGTACAAAAGATATCAATAAACACATAGCTGTTATTTATAAAGTACTCCTAATAAGTACTTCATGAAAAGAATGATATTTAATGCAGAAATTGTTTGTTAAATCAATTGTAATTGAGAATAATATAAATGATTGTTACTTAACATGACACAGGTAACAATGACGAGGTAGCCCAGTGAACAAAACATCTTATCGAATCGAAAGTTACCTCGTTAAGAAAACTAGTGATACGGTACTGGTAGTAGGGCTCTGAGCCGTCACTTTACTTTATCCAGACACAGGCGTAGGACATACGTTGTATCTAGACTTAGATCTAAACAAAATCACATCAGTACCACCGCAAAAGGGTTGTCCGAAAGTTTTATTCAACTGATAAAACTGGTTTAAAATTTAGGTGCTAGGTGAGCTACACATATTAAGGTATAATAATATATAATAATAAAACTTTTTAAAAGTTAAATGAAAGTCACGTCAAAAACATACACTTTATAAATTGCTAGTTCATATTTTTATTTGCCAGTAGTTCTTCGACCAAAACGTTTGGAAAAATAAATTAGGTACACCTAAAAACATTAACAGCAAAGTTTCCAGTGAAGAATGTATCCTTACAATCAAATATCATGTCATATTACTGACAAATTTAGGCATTAATTTATCTACAATTTATCAACATTAATACGAAACAGTAGGGATGTGAAGTTCTACTGGCAGATTTCGGCCACTACTAAATGCAAGATATATGTTACATTATAAAAGTGTGTGCAAAAACACAAGCACGTTCTATTCTCTCGCATTTATAATCTATTGAGACGACGAATTCGACACGACCAGAAAAGAGTTATAGGACAAACAGCTTCACGACAAGCAGACCAACAAGGCAATAAATCAATATATATATATATATATATATATATATATATATATATATATATATATATATATATATATATTATATAGTAAACGTTCTGACAAATGGGTCACCTTATAGTGGTTACCACCATACAAAAACTATGGCGCTGAAAGAAATATTAATGTATCCACGTCATAGCTCACTCACTCATCAAACCGTAAATCAACAATATTAATTACTGCTGTTTGACGTGTAGTGGTGGTACTCACTCAGACTTGCACAAAGCACCAAGTAAATATGATATCAAATGTATACAAACTTTGTACAAATTTCAGTTGTATTTTTACTACAGATTGTGATGCTGTTAAAAATTAATTACGTTCGTCAAACGAACCTTAAATAAATAAACAGTAGCCGTATTCGATTTCACGCACGAGTCCCCGTATCATGTTTATAAAATATTAGAAGCTCTTTAATATACAATTGAAATTTTTTCCTGAAATAGAATACGCTATTGCATGCGAGTGGGCTATTGGTCTTCATTAAACCAGCTCCGCTTCGTGATATTGAATTTTTACTGTTCAGCGAGATTGACTCTTAATGAGATTTCGCAACGAGTCATGAAAAAGGTCTTATGGAATATTTTTTTTTTTATTTAATTATTTTATAAATTTTTACTTAAGTCTTTTATTTTTTGTTACTGTTTATCTTTTTATAAATCCCTTCAAACGATTAAATTGACATATTTCAGGATCGATTGAATTTATAGCTCTACTTTCAATTCGAAATGTAAGGAAGAAGAACCGGCAAGGAACTCAGTAGGTTCATTTTTATAACCAAAAAAAAAGGTTGTCATTCATTATTACCTTAGATCTACCTCATAAACATACATATATATTTCCTAATTGGTCACATTTAAATCTAAGTCACTTTTATTTTCAAATTTTATATTAACACAAATAAAAAAAATTCAATATACAATTTTAACATCACATAAACTTGTATTCAACTGAATAAAAAAATAAATTCACAAACCGACAAAGGTAGGAAACATCCAGACGCATCTTTTAAAAATACAGAATCAATTGAATAATAAATAAACTTAAAAACGTATCCGTCAAGACAAGACCATATTTGACAGATCAGTTGTAAGACAGATCGTCGCTATCAAGTAAGAAATAAAACGAGACTTATTTGGATAACTTCCAATATTTATTAGTATTGTTGAGAGAATAAATTTATAGATGAATACTGAAAAATATACAATACATTGTTATAGTGGCTCATTAAAACCTTTGACCATTTATTTAGGCTCACATAATGGGCTCATAACTTTCTAAATAAATACAAAATAACTCAAGTGTAACATATGTTTTGTATCATTAAATTACGTCTCCTTGAACAATGTGTTCTACATTCAGTAATCAGACAGTATTTGTGTCAAGTTTTGCTTGCCAATTAGCGCATAAAGATTTCGGTGTAAAATATAAAGATAATTAAAATATCTATATTATTTTACTAGCTAACCGTCCCGGATAGAATAAGAGTCTACAAAAACATTTACATCGAAGGACAACATATAAATAAAACCTTTCCGAGCTTACACAGAATAATTCACCAAGTTTCATCACTATAAGATTTTTGGTTTAGAAACACAGATGACAAACAAATAAAAAAATCATTTAAATTTATATAGACAAAAGATTACTAAAAAAAGCCCATCCGTAATTACAATAACACCTTTTTTCACAAAATGTACGGTACATTTTATACTTATATGTACTTTAACTATGTACATAACTATTGACTATTATGTATTATGTGGTATCATTGTTTTTAAAACATTAACTAAAACTTTAAAATTGTAATCCGTTAAGAAGTCGTGATTATGTCATGATACAAGACTATAGACATGGTGTTCTAATTCGAGACTTCCACGCGGGACAATTTAATTTAAATTGGTATATAGTAAACTATGTACCTCTCAATCTTTGAGAAAAAAAATTATAACCTAAGTTTCTACCAATTAAATTACATAAAAACATGAATGATTAATCATTATTATAATATTTATCCAAAATAAACGTCAACGAACACCATGTATAATATTTTTAATATTTCATTAAGTAATACTTATTTATTAATATTTATTTTAAGCTTATATATCAATTTGCCTTTTTTTTCGCGTATGCTCCACATGCTAAATATCTTTTTAAATCGATCATCAACCATTCAGCTAAACCGCAATTAATATGTAATTACAATGGTGCATAAAGAAAACACGAGTTCGCCACCCCCTCGAATAGGTTGTATTAAAGTGGCTATAATTGCTTCGAGACAGAGATTAGTACTTTACCTGCATCGAGTTTTTAAGCGTATAGTCCAAGTCACAAGCAAGAATCCAATAAACAAATAAATAGTATATATAAAAAAAAAATATTTACGTTAAGGGTCGCAATTTCCTTACATGTACCTCATACACGAAACCAAAAATTATTAAATAATAATTTATAAATACTTTGTTTATGTTAAGAAACACAAAAAGCAGCGAAAGAAACTCAAGGGTTTCTACACATTTGGAACAATTGTTGTTTACAATATATTAACTTTCTTTCGGTCTTGTTATAAGACTTTTGTAGTCGACCCGACCCGACTACAAAAGTCTTATAACAGGTGATCTATTAAATTATATATGTCTGATAATGATATTATATCCGATTTTAGTTACGGTCGCCATATTATCAATAAAGATTTGCTAATTGTCTAGGAAACATTGCGCCCAAGTATGTGCGGAACACTAGTGCACTCGATGTTCCCTTACTCTCATAATCTGGTGGTATGGCAATCCACCGCAAGTAAGGCGCAGGACCAAAGTGTGTACTTGCTTTCTGACGAACTAGATTGCAAACTCCGGGCTGCTATAGATAATTTCGGCAAGGTAAAGGGTTATTCCCCGGAAAAAAAAAACATCCAAGACATACGATAAACATCATTATACAAATCAACAACGTTATTTAAACACAACAATGCAAATAAGACATACAAAAAGACACTTCCGCGTATAGCCGACGTTCTTAACAAGTTTATGTTAATGAATTCAGTCCGTCCTTGGAACATATCGCATAACTTACGTAACATGAAGGCCACGCCGTCACTTGCACCGTACCTCCATTGCATGTGTTGTGTTGAATAGGAAATTATAGCTATTTTTGCATATACAGTATAAGGGTAAAGTTTAACTCGATAGCTCATATTAAGTACTAAGACATTGTTTTGTTTTATTTAAAACAACAAAGATAGACATTAACAAAGATAGACATTAGATATCAAATAACATTTTTCTTTAAAAAATACTAGCTTCGAAAAAATAGAAGTTTTAGACGTCTTATTTTCAATTACATTTGCACAAACACTGGTGACTGATTTTTGACGTGCCATCAAGTTGCAACTGAATTTTCAGGTCTCGTCTAGTTCTTTTGACATTGATTTAATATGTTTCAATTTCGATGGTTATATTTTAAGCAGATGAAACCTGCCTAATAATCTGATTACGATCATACGACATTGAACTAAAATCATGACCTAAAATACAGCGACTTATGAGTTTTCTTTAATAACATACAAATTTTACTTGAATACTTTGCCTTTGCTTCAAAACCTCTCAACATTTATTCTAATAATAATACTACTAGGTCAAATTTTTCCAACGTTTTTTACATATTATACTTAAACATCGGGCAAAGGAATGCCTCAACAGGGTTCAAAAGTTTTACTTTTGCGAAATCGATAATTACATTTTTTAGCTATACTTTAATTATAATCAATTTTTTTATTTGTTTCAACGGACTAATGTCAATATGTAACAGTCAGATTTCAATAAACTTTTTTTGCGTTACTCATTTATTGCGAAAGGATATAAGACTATAAAATAACATTATCCCTACGATCAACGGGAACCGCAGAAGCAATTAGTATTTTAATATATAATTGTTATAGAATAATCGAATCGAACCATTGCAAAAATCTTAGGACAAAGGGTGTTTGTTCTTAACATGTTTTTTTATTGATAACATGAATTTGGTTTAAACAATCAACGCATCTTTCAAAACCGCAACGAGTGTATTAGCCAATCAACGCTCATAAAACTATAGTCATTCGTGACTTACGTCAGTAATTTTTTTTCAATTATGCCCTTTTATGATATAGATAGGTGGACGGGTAAATAGGCCATCTGATGTTAAGTGGTCACCACCACGCATAAAAATAGCGCTTTAAGAAATATTGACCATTCAATGGGAACTAAGATGTTATGTCCCTTGTACTTTTACACTTGCTCACCTTTCAAGCCGGAACACAACAATACTGGGTGCTGCTGTTTAGCGATAGAATATCTGATGCGTGGCTGGTACCTACCCAGACGGGCTAACACAAAGCCCTACCACCAAGTAAAGATCCTGGGACAATCGAGAAAACCTTTCCTATGCTCCAATAATGTGGTCTTTTGTAATTATCCTACGAAAGTTACGTATTGCGACGTCGTTTAGAATATTGTAAGATCGATCTATCATACGTATCATGAAGGTATTGGATTTAGATGGATATTTAATGGTATCGTTCGAATAATATCACAAGCGAGCACATCTTACGTATCGTAATATGCGTTCGACGACGCGATAAAATGGAACATGTGATATAAAAATAAGAAAATTCATGGATCTTCATCGACGTTTACGGGTTTAGACAGAGAAGAGACTGCTGCAAAGAAAAACGCCACGAGAAAACCTGTATATGCAGGCTGCCATGGTGACGTAAAGTCCAAAAATTGTCTACTTTTATGTTAATAACATCGCCAAAAATATTAAATAAAGAAAGAAAATCCTTATGCAAAAACTTTTAGGTATTCGTACTTTTAGTTCTGTATACATTCTTCACTTTGAGAAATTAACTTTGATATTAATTTTTCCTGAAGTGTTTGCTTAACCTTTAAGCTCAAGAAAGAGAAGTTTTACTTTTTTATTATTTTTGCCTGAAAAAATTACTATGAAGTAAGTAAAGTACGACCACTGATCAAATACACTCCTAACAAGTCCGGCGAAGAAGACGATGTTACTTGAAATGAATGTAGATTTTACGATAAAAAATGGCCTAATATATAATTTCCAGACGATTACTAACTTAAAGGGCAACTAACTGTATACAACTAATAAAACATCGAGACAACAATTCATTATTTCGACGACAATTGAATACATGAGTAGATTAAGGTGATATGTAACATTTTGTAAAAAAATATATTTATGTCATATACAAAGGTGATATGACATTGAATTATTTTTTTACAATAAGTTACATATTACCTTTATCAACTTACGCCTTCAATTGTATTAGGTAAGCCTACAGTAGCGAATATACTAAGTCGATTGAAATCATAGGTGAGAAACTACAAAATAAAATCTATTAACTGTTTTAAAAAAAAAATAATCTCGAAGCCAATTTATATGAGGACCAAGCTTCTAACTTTACTTGGTGGTGCTTCTAAGCTTTTTCGATATTTCTTACTAGCTACTAATCCATTACTTTTGGTACCCATTTCTTTATTCCCTAGAATTCAAATTATTCTTTCGCCGCATTAAATAAATGACAAAAAAAATATAGTATCGTTTGTTATGTTTAACAATTTTCTTCTCGTTTTCCTGAAATCTGTCAGATTTCGTGAGAAGGGACGGAAGTGTGTAACAGGAAGCCGGGAAGCGCTATTTGATTTGACATATTATATGAATTTAATTATTTCATTATATAATTTTGTCAATTGATAAAGGAAAATGAGTAAATAGACGTAATTTTTAGTAATAAAGCACATTTAATTTCGTTAATAGAGCATTCTTGGATAAAGTTTATTCAAATCGAATAATTGCATTTTAAAGATACGTGAACGCTTTAACTGCTATATCTAGGTAATTATTATTAACACTGCTTAAGAAAAGAGACGAACATTTTCAACATTGAGGCCCACTTATAAAATTCTGATGACGAAACAATTACTTACCTTAATGGAAATTGAGGGTTGAAAGAGAATATTCTGGAATAAAATTAACTTGAGAATGGTTTTAATCAAGCCGGGTAGACTTTTTATTACGACCTTTTTTCTAAAAAGTAAATTAAATATGAGATTAAAGGCTTTTATTGTAGAAACATTAATTTTTAATTTTTAGTCTTGATTAGAAAATTGCTATAAACACAATATATAAAAGTCTGTAAATGTTCCATGTCAGGGCTAAAGCCTCCTCTTTCTTTGAAAAGGTTTGGAGCTTATTGCAGCACGCTGCTCTAATACAGGTTAGTGGTAGATTTCGTTAAATAAGACACGTGCAGGTTTTCTAACGACGTTTTTTTGAGCACGCAATGAATTATAAACACAAATAAAAATAAAAAATTAAGTCGTGATTTCTGGAGTTAAACGTAATCATCACCATCATCAAATCGTAATCATCTGTTCGAAGGAACTACTGGGCCATCTCGACTAAAATATAATGTAGATAAGTCATTATTTTTAAATTAAATACAAAATTTATTCAAGTACGCTTTTACGTGGACTTTTGAATCGTCGCATTATAAATTTATCACGACTGCTATATGTGAAGATTGTACACCGTTTCGGAATGTATGAATGTGTTGTAATTTACCAAAATGTATGTCGCTTTTTACAAAAGAAAATACCTAAAAGGCAAACGGACTAAAGGGCCGTTTATCCGAGACGACGTCATCAAAACAATAAAAAAAATTACACTGTAAATGATCCTCTGTACTACAAAAGCGCTGCCTACAATATTATATACAAATTTTTTTTATTGACAGTCAAATGGTCGCCGGTCACAGACTTGATATTGTGTTCCGGTTTGAAGGATAAGTGAGCCTTGTAGTTTAACTACAAGAGACATAACATTTTAGTTTCCTAGGTTGGTGACGCTTTGGCGATGTAAGACGGTTAATATTTCTGACAGCGCCTATGTCTATGGGCGGTGGTGACCATTTAATAGGTGGCCTGTTAAGTTACCTGTTAAGGTAACCAGTGTAAGGTAGGTAAGTGTAAGGTAACCAGGTACCAGGCGGTGATTTGGTTCCGTCAGTATTATTAGATTTTAGTATTTTCTATTTCCCAATTTCTATCGTTTAATACAAATTTAACGCGGGTCAACTACGGAGCATAGTTCTATAAATAACATATAAATATTATTGAACTCCCGATATTTCTTCAAACGTGATTACTAAATTTGTACGAGATTTAAATAAATATCAATTTTTAAAGACAAAGAGATACGAAATAATCTAAAATTTACATTCATAATATTAAAATTTACATAAATATGTATATACAATTCTCAACGCACGATTAATTAAAACTGAGAGTATATTTCCGTACAAGCACTATGCCAAGATTCATTCAACTTTAATATAAATATTTCGTTACATACGGTAGGTATGTAACGAAATATTTACCGTTTTTTTATATATAAATAGATATATGAAGCACAGCCAAGAATTCTAATCAAAATATATTATTTATTTATAATTGCAAGCCTACACCACAAGTTACACCTGATTGTAAGCGGATCTCTGCCTAAAGACTACTGTAAAAAAAAACTTACACCGTCAATGCGTCAACAAATAAGTAGTAATGAGCTGGGTACGTTTCGGCCCACCTAGATTGATGGCAAAAAGTTCGTCAGTATATATAAAAAAATAAAATAAGAAACGCTCTATAAACCATTAAAACGTTTCTTATTAATAGTTTGGATAACTTTTCGCTTAATAAGTTTCAAAAGAACTTCATCGAAAGCATTATAACGCTATCTTTAAATGGTTAAACTTCAGTGCTCGAGGGGAAACACGCCTTTGTGGGTTATACCCGTAGTTTGACTCACCTTTAACCCGTATTTTATTACATAATGGAACTCTCATAGTAGGCTATATTTTTTAACAAATAGCATACTCGAATTATTCTATGACTTTGTTACAGAAACAATGATATACGTTAGTTTATGAAAAATATAAACCGATTTAGTTACTTCCTTTGGAATATAATTATTTAACTTTCGTTTATTCAAAAAATATTTGGTATTCTCATATTATAAAAGGAAAGTTTTTTTTTTCAGTCCCACGTCAATGAGTCATGCATTCACGTTCAAACTTATCAAGATTTTGTAGCGGCTTGTAACCCTTTTGATGTTAGGGGAAAACCCTTTTCCACAATCATCAAATAACTGTTTTCAATATGTATTTTTAGTTACTTTTGTCTGTTTGTATTTAGTATATCGTGACATTAATTTATAAATTCCACCCATAATTCACAAATAAGGATAAAGAGAGTCACTAGCGTGCAGTAGCTATCACATTACTTTTTGACTGTAATACCGCAGCTTCTGATTAAAGGATTTGATATGATATCATTAAATTTGACTAACTTATAGCGGTTCTTGGTTGTATTCCAAATTCGACCGAATCTCAACTGGCTCGTTGTAAGTAGAATAGGAAAACGGCTGAACTGTAAATATAACGTTTCGATTCGATTGCGATAAAGTGACAATTCATTTGTAGAATTAGCGCCCAGTTTCGATACCGATACAGAAACAAAACATAAATTGATTATGGATGTGTACTTTGACACGTAACGGCTAGTTATACGTACTTGGTCAGAATCTCAAGTAGTTGACGCTATACGCCTGATCAGGATACGTCAAAATGTTCAAATGTGGACACTGCCTTAAGCGTGTGGCAAGGTCTCAATCTTGTCTCGTTTATCACAGTGGGCGATGTTCACGTCATACGCGGGGGTTTCAAATGAGCGAGTGGTCATTATAGGAATTGGTTTGTCACATAATACCAGATGTTTCTGTGAGAACATTAGCTATCACATAAATATTAATTTACTCCGTGAGTCGGTTTGTGCAATTAATTTATGCTTCATAATCTTTTACATAAATGACTGTTGCTTGTCTGCCTCAATAAGTTTAATAACTTTTTATATACTATATTCACTGTAGGTAAATAGCTCAAAATCTCCGAAATATATAAAAATATATACTAATATTATAATAATATTTTACTACGTATGCACTATGTTCATAAATAATTTTATTTGGCGTGTAATACGTTTAAAAATTGGACAAGAAAAAAAAGTCGCAATAAAATAAGGTATAATATGATATAGTTCCGTAAACCTTCGAACCATCTCACAAACACACTTAACGAGGCTTAATTTATGATCATTAATAAAAAATATCATGATTCTAATTGAAATATAATTCTCATATTACTCAGTATATTTAAGAATTTCATCTATTCTATACCTTTAAAATGGTTTTTCGTCCAGTCTTGTGCTCTTTAAAACCAGTGTTTACCATGTTTCCTTCAATCCTTTAGTCCATATGTATTGAAGGACATCCTTCCGTGCTCTGTCTGTTGGCAATTTCTTACAATTCTAAAAGCTAGGTCGATTACCTCTGTTCGTCTACGGATTACAAACAGTACAAATTCGGTCGCGTGGCTAAATAACAAACATAGTTCTTTCCTTAGCACGCCAAGCGACCTTGAAATTTCAAATAAGGTCAAGGGTAAAGGACCACGTCTCGGATCTCTTTGTCATTACTTGTAACACAGAAATTGCTCGAGTAGGTACTTTCAGCTTCAGATAATGGGCAGTAAATAATTTGGATGACAAGATATGTCTTAATCTAGCGAAAGCTACCCAAATCAGTTGGGTTCTACGAATGATTTCTTGCTGGAAGTTGGATTAACCCATCTGAATAAGTTGTCCCAAGTTTTCACCAACTTCGAGAGGAGCACCATAAACAGCCGGTACTGGTGTGTCATGGACATGGGGTACGAGTTTCATACATTTCCATCAGACACATTTATTGGAGCACTCTTTTTAGGAATTATTACCATTATTTTTTAGTCGTTGGCGGAGTTATTTTGATAACGCGAACAATAGTTTTCTCGAAATCTATCGATCCTTTCTCAATAAATAACACAAGTAAATACGACTTATAATAATATTTTGAAGTGTGAAATAATATATTTGAGTATAGATTTTAATTCGTAATACTTTATTACTAACTAAATATGAATATAGTTAGTCTTGCTTATAGCCTTAAAATTGTAGCAGATTTTATTTTTATTCCGTCTTGTATCTCTAATTACATTGGCTCACCCAGTATACTCGACGATACAATACATTGTTTTGCGTAACTGAACAAGCCCTACTTGAGACGAGGTTTGTCCATAGCCACTCGAACGACAGTATTCATAACTTTTTGTACCGTGAACAAATGCTCAAATGAAATCGATTGTATCCAAAAAGATGATTAAAAGTACCTATTTTTAAGAATTTCAGGACAAAAACATTTACATACGGCACAGGGGTTGTATGGAATATTGGTAGTTTTATCTAGTTAGGGATACATAATATGCTTATGCATTTTATACCATCTATACTGATAAATACATATTCAATAATATTATAATAAGAAAATATTTGTTTTCAATTGATAAATTATGAAATCAATGAACCGATTTAAAAAAATCTTCCACCATTAGAAACTACAACTCTATCAATACTATATTGAATTTCAGATATTATTTGACTGAAAAGCAAGCTAGAAGATAAATTGCTACCGAGCTGCGTTATCAGCGTACGCGTATATATGTCAGAAGCTGAATTCGAAGTGAAGCTGCATTTACAGGTAATAAGAAATACTATTAAGATTTAAAGAAATCTGAAATGAAGTTAGTACATTTTGAAGTTGGATTTTAACGTAACGAACATTGTACCGAGAGCCGAGATGGTCCAGCGGTTAGATGATTGCGGGTTCAAACCCAGGCAAGCACCACTGAATTTTCATGTGCTTAATTTGTGTTTATAATTCATCTCGTGCTCGGCGGTGAAGGAAAAACATCGTGAGGAAACCCGCATGTGTCTAATTTCAACGAATTTCTGCCACATGTGTATTCCAATCCGCATTGGAGCAGCATGGTGGAATATGCTCCAAACCTTCTCCTCAAAGGGAGAGGAGGCCTTAACCTAGCAGTAGGAAATTTACAGGCTGTTAATTAGTTAATGAAAAAATGAACGTTATACTTGACCTAACAACGAAACTGCCATAGTATTCTACACGCAGGCTTTTCTCTACCGGTTATTTAATAGGTAACTAATAAAAACAGCGGCCTAAAATTATCTTCAAAAAATAATAGAGATAAAGCTACACCGTTAAATGAATTACAATCGGATTCTATATCACATAACACGATCAATCGTATAAGAAACCCGTCAAATGTATTACTTTATGGAATCATCTAAATTAAACGTTTTACGTAAACATTATTTACAAACTTAATATAATAATATAAAAATTTTATTATCAGGCTATTGAATCAAAACAACTTATCGTAATCAATTGTAAAAGGTTGTAAGTGTCCCCAGGTTTCGCTACGGTCTTCTCTCTTTTTAAAGAGAAGATTTGAAGGCTATTCCAAAAGGCTGTTCCAATTGTTTCTATTGTTGGATATTCATTTGTTATATATTAATTTAATTTTTCAGCCAAAACTTTTTCACGAGCACGGGATGAAATATTTAAAACACAAACTAAGCAGATAAGTCAGATGTGCTTGCCTGGGTTTGAAATCGCAATCAACGGTTAAGATACACGAGTTCTAAGCTTTAGGCACCCTCATCATCAACAATATTTGCTTGCCATAACCCGAAAGCGTATTAATTATGGAAAATTGAAACGTTCATACAGCCTAATATACGTTACATTTTTTCATCCGACTGTAAAAGGATCTTTAATTCCTTGGAATGTTTGTTCGTGCACAAATTTAAAAAAATCGAATGCCGAATTTTGAAAAAAACGGGGGCCGAATTTAATTAATCTTCCGCTGAAGAATCTATCTATCTATCGTTATGTATAGACTTAACGAAATAATAATTTATGTTACCGGTGTGTCGCTTAATAAATACTTATCAAAGCTTTAAAAAAAGACATTAATCATTTATTTATTCCACATTTTTTTTACGGTGACGTTTGTGATGGCGCGGCTCTATTAAAGAAACCACATAGCATAAGTACAATGCATATACACATTGTTTAATTACCAAGTAATAACAATCTAAAAAAAAAGCTAAGGTAATTAACTACTAGTTTACAATTGCGCTTGACTTTGAAATCGTTAAAAGAAGATAATCGAGGAAAGAAAAATTATTTTGCTATTAAGGCAGTTACGGTTAACGATTGGACACGATGAGCTAAGATATTCTCTTCTGGAATACCCGTTTTAGCTATGATTGGTTTTAGTGTTGGCACATCTCAGTTATCCGGTTTAAATAGTGAACGGATATAATTACAGACGCAGGTGAATAGACCATCTTAGGTACCTCGATTGGAGGTGTATTGACGATGTAAAAAGTGATTCGTACCTCTTACAAAAGGTAGCGTCTACAAGCGAACGTGACTTCTTGTCACTAGGCCTATTTGCCTTTGCTCGTCTGCTTTGGAATGCAGACAAAAAATCAATACGAAAAAATATAACTACACAACAAAGTTTTACAAATATTTAACCTATAAGGATATCTGTGTAGCACTAGGTCAAGTAGAACTTAAAACCGCAATTATTTCGACACTGAACGCGAAACATCAATGCGAGTTATTACAAAGTGGACTGTAGTTAGGTGTGAAGGTCGTCTGCCTTATCCACAATAATACTAAGATCATGATGTAACGCACTGTGGATATTGATGTCATACAGTTACAACTAGAAATCATCTAATATTTACTGGTTCATAAATATTAAAACTAACGGATCGTGAAGCCGTGATGTTTGTTTTTTACATATTTTTGTTTCGTTTTTTACGGACTTGTCGATACAGACTAAATGATCAATATTAGAGTTTTATAATACAATATACTCTTCACCAAACTTAAAAAAAGAAATTTCATGTACGAATGCTGAGATCTATTTCAATTATCCATCTTAATAGATCGTATTCTGGTGTGTGAGTTCATGATTCTTCTCCGAAATTTGGTTACATATATATATTATTTATACAGCTAGATAGTGACGTAGGACAAAAGAACTAAACCAAACGCGCCAGCTTGGTGTGCGTGAGAGATACGCTTGACACTCCCCAAGTGTGCTAATAATTTACTTGTACTTCATTTTATTTTTTCGACACTTGCCCACAATTTTTTTCTGACGCGTTGTTATCATTGATATCTAGACATATTAATAAAGTTTGACTTGAAAGCAAAATATAAATACTACGTAATACAATCAATATGTCTCATATTTTTCCTAGAAATATGTAGAATTACTA
The DNA here is from genome assembly GCF_905147765.1 of Vanessa atalanta. Taxonomy (NCBI): domain Eukaryota; kingdom Metazoa; phylum Arthropoda; class Insecta; order Lepidoptera; family Nymphalidae; genus Vanessa; species Vanessa atalanta. Next base: position 4,186,888 of record NC_061895.1, read on the forward strand.
GAATCAAGATCACAATTAAAAATTTAATTCTTTGTAATTTATACAAAACTGTATCTAAAGATAATTCTCAAAAGTGTTACAGTTGAGTTTCAAGTTGGCACTTCTTAGAGTGCAATTGTTAATTCGAAAGTATACTTGTATAAGACAATTTGAATAAAAATTAAATTTTATAAAAATAACTGGGCTACTTTTTGTTAAGTGGTCACCACCATCCATAGAAATATTAACTATCCCTTATATTTATAATATATCACCACACTTGGCAATTAAGATGCTATGTCCCTTCACTTGTCGGTACACTGGCTCACACACCCTTCAAACAGAAATACAATAATACTAAGTATGGCTCTTTAGTGGTAGAATATTTGACGAGGGTGTGATACTTATGCATATGTGTCAGCACAAAACTGCACTAAGTGAATTATATAAAGAAAATAAGGTTGCTTATGAATGGTGTCTTGAAATTCTTGTCAATCATTGTAATGTTAATCTTACCTAAATTAAAACCTAGCTAAACCTTTTCCATTGTACATTTGCATCTTTGAATCATTACAAATATAATATATTTTAAGTAGTATTCGTTTTGTTTTTACATATTGAATAGGAAAAGAATATTACCTTTTATGATCTCGGTAGAAGATATGATGACATCATTCTCATCCATTCTCGTCTTGTAACACAAGAGTGCCGCTGATTTCTTTATTTTGATGGATTTTTTGACCACCCAAAGTAAATAAAAATTCTGATTTATGTGGAAACAGATTCATTGGTATCCATTTTTTGCTTCAGATCTACCTGAAAAATGAGTAATTTCATGAATGGTTTTGTGTTTTAAAAGAAAAAAATAAAGAACCTTTTTATTGCAACGACCTACAAAACTAAACAAATAATGATAGTTTAACCGTTACATATTTTATGTGGTGAACAAAGCAAGCTTAGCATATAAAAGTCGAAACATAGTATGACAGAGATCTTATAAGAAATTCATTATATTAAAAAAAAATACTTAAGAATTATAATACCAGGCAAATTATTATTTCCTATACTCAATTTCTGCATATACTTTAAAATGTAAGTGGTGAGAGTTCCCTAGTAAAATAAACCTTTTTTTTTTTGAATCAGACAGGCACAGAAGATATTTCATTGTCAAAGTAGCAGCATCTAAAATTTACCAAGAAGCTTACAAAACTATTTTTAAGTATTTTTCTGTTAACATAAAAAAAAAATTAGTTTGAGTTCTTAGTGAGCAATAATAAAATTTGTATATTCTTACAAGAAACACAATTATTTAAATAAATAATAATCTTAAATTACAGATCGTACAAAAGTACTCAAATTATATAGTATATAGTACTCAAATTAATAAATTTGAATGTAATAAATTATGTATACAAGTCAGAATATTTAAAAAAAGGTAGTAGTCTGTATTTAAAAATCAGACAATGCGCTGATGACTGCTGGTACAACTAAGCACATAAAATTAATTTATAGTATGTTTAAAATATTGCCTAAAATACCTTGCTTAATTTTTTATATTATTTCATTAATACAATAATTTCTGAGTGTAAACAAATGCTTACTAACAGGTATATTCCTTTACCAGAAACTAGTTAGAAAGTGGTCCCATCTATTAGTCTGTTTACTCAGTCGTAGGACGAAATATACAGGTATTTAATTTAAATTTTAGCAAATCTGATAAACATATTTTTTAATATATAATAATTACTCTGATTGAAAAGAAAATGGTATCATACCATTTGATTTCTCCCGAGTCTTCGGCTTCTTTATAAAGGCTCACTTATGTTTAGCCTTGATTGTTGACAAAATACAACAGATGTAAAAAAAGTTCACACGTTTATAACAAAAGTAATCAAGTAATCATTCCGAATCGACGCTTGCACTTATTTTCACTTCAACGTAAATATACGCGTTTAAAGATAACTAGGAATTTGTGAGAGTTTGTTTTATGTATAGTTTTATTCTCATTATTGTAGTTTTTTAGTCAGATAGAGACGACGCAGTTCGCATCATTGGCGCCGCGTAGGAGTCTTTATTAGTCGGCGTGGGTCGATTCCTTTACTCAAACTTAAGGTCATATCAAGTCTAACTCAATCCACAGAGCCTTCGTACCATTAAACCCAATATGTTATACTCTACTTCTTTATTTTAAAGAAATAGAATGCAACCATACCGCTCGACTACTAGTTTTGCACAGTAATTCACTTTACAATATGTAAACAAGTACCGGGTGTGACAATATAACACAATAACAGTTGTATTAACACAAGGTCGTGGATTCTCGTTCAAGCCGAATGAAATTTTAAATGTACTCCATTTAAAGTGTGACGTATTTTATTTTATTCACCGAAGCCGCTGTCCAGCAGCCGTTGAGACGAACGGAACATTAGACATTTTATTTAGCTCCTTTTTTTAGTTGTCAGCCGAAAGCTTAATACGCCATCTATTGTAAGTTACGCAGATAATTATTATGTGAGACCCAAATGTTGTCTATGGTGCGTTGGGTTAAGTGCCTTACTATTCCCGAAGATGGCAGTACCTTAGCTGTAAACACACGGTGAACATTTTTAAATGTTTATAATTATTTTTTATTGCAATCATGCTCGCAGTCTTGAGTTTGTTTAAAAAAATAATTATATTTACAATATTGTTTTAGCGTAGTTAAATTTTCCAAAACTTCCTTTTGTTTTTAAATTGTGCACCAGAAAGTGACTTTTCTTTAATTAAAATTTATTAAAATATATTTAAAAAAAAAATGCATGTATTTAGTTTCATACAAATTAAGAACCACTGAGTCTTAAAGTAGCTACTATATCAACATAACATTCGGTCATCTATAGCATCATTTTCCTATTGTATTATAATGTAGGGCCGATTTTATAAATAAAACAAAAACGATATATTTTAAATGCTTTTTAATATAAAATTAGTTCCGAGACTCTTTATATTTCCATGTGATCAAATTGTTTATTGATTAAGCTCTTTGTTGACTACTTTACATCTATCAGTCGCTGCCATTACTGCACCGATGACTGCTGATCTGAATCCTAAAAAACATAAAAATAAAATGAAAAATATTCTGTAACAACTTTTTACAAATACAAACATTTTTTGAATTATTAAAAAATAACGTTTGTTTTTTTTTTGGTTTTGGCTTTTATTTATGCCAAGAGGGCACAGATTATTTCGCCAAAGTCACGTGCGAAAAAAAAAAAAAAATAACTCTCCGGTAGAATAATCATTGAAGATAGCACTATTTTATTTACCCTCTAAATGTACCTCCTATATTGTAATAATAATGGGTATGCTAATGTTTAAAACTTTAAATCAAGTTATTAATTATTTCTATCATTTGCTCAGATGATTTGGACATATATTTTTCATCAATCTAGTTGAAAAATAGTCAATTATATAATGTATAATAATACTTGTATTGTTAATTTGCATCGTCTGAAAATTTAAGCGAGTATAGGAGTGTAACTATTTTTACTCAAAAACGCAAAGTAATAATTAAAGTATTGGTACATTAAACTATATTAATTAATTTGTAAAAGGGCTTCAAATGTAAGGTCAACCATTTATATAAACATGGAAGAGACATGGACCAAGAATAGATCCCCGTTGGACCCCGCATATTTATATGGTAGTGACATTTATATATATTTTTGGTCAATGTTTAATATTTTACGCAATCAATATCCATTTATAAGTTACAAAATAGTTGCTTTAAGCGTCTGATGACTCTCGGGTTTCATAGCATATTTTTGATTAATCCAACGTCTTGTAAATAATTTATTAAACATTGTTACAATATAAGATGAAATGACATCTAATACCATGTATATACATTAGATATCTCCTGATAGATCCTGATAGATTTGTCGTTTTTCAATTTAAAGGTATTATCTTAATGATTGATATTTTAAATAAAAGACTGATAAAAATTAGTACCGTTTTGTTCTAAATGATAAGTTCCTTCCGCGGTGGATCCTCCCGGTGATGTCACATTGTCCTTCATAGCTGCAGGGTGACCGCCATTACGCAACATGGCCGCTGAGCCGAGAGTGGTTTGTGTTGCCAGTCGCATAGCTAAGTCACGTGGTAAACCGCAACGTACTCCACCGTCTGCTAACGATTCAATTAGCATATATACCTGTAAATAAATATAAGAAATTATTTACTTAACTAAATTTTAAGCATTACGCAATTCAAACTTCTGACTACATCCAAGCTTCGGCTAACTAATAAAACATTGTTTAGTCTGATAAACCTGATGATGAATTTTTACGCTACTTGATATGAATCCAAAATTTTATAAGCCGCATCGTTGGCTTAGAGTACCTAGGCCATTTTATACTTATATAACTTAGTCGGATTATAGAAAGTGGCTATGATTTGTTTCGGGAGATTTGTTGATTCAAATATACAATTGTCTCGGGAGCTCATTTAAAAAGTGATCTTCTTCTGCTTAAAAAAGAGCACCATACAAAATTATATTTAACTAACGTAAGCAGGTCCACTTCCACTTAAAGCGGTGACAGCGTCCATCTGATATTCAGGTACTTCATCACATGTGCCCACGGCTCTAAATAACTCAGCCGCGATCTTTGCATCTTCGGCTGTTGCCTTGGAACCTCTGCTTAAAGCTGCCGCGCCTTCTTTCACAAGCGCTGGAGTGTTGGGCATAACGCGAATCACGCGCGCTTCTATTGGGAGAGCCTGTTAAAATAAACTAAGTCATAAAATTGTTACATTATTATAAGGCCGAATGTTAAATACGTTGACGTTACAAACTATATTTAGTAAAATATACAATGTTTATTTAGAAAATATAAATTATCCCAATGTGAAAGTTGTATTTATTTTTTATTAGAAAATATTAAACAAAGAAAGTATATTCACCTTTAATAAAAAGAAGATAAGATAATCATTATAATTAGATACTGTAGCTTGTCTCTGTCAAAGTATCGTTTTATTTATTTGTTTTCATACACTGGTTTTATTTATATTATTAAACAGAAGAAAACCGTTTTAACATTTATGTAAATAATCGAAATGAGGCCTAACAAATACTTTAATACCGTAATAAAAGTTAGCACATTGTTTAATGAATACAACGCCAAAGGCCCTGAATTTAATAAACGTTCTCAAGAAATAGTTACATAGACAACATTAATGATTTATGTGGTTCTGAAATCCTCAAACAGGATTATTACTGGGAGCAGTCCAAAGAATAGGAAAAATATCAAGATTAAGGATACACCAATTATTAAAACGAACCTTCTCGATAGTTCCTGTAGACACTCCCATGGCTACTGATATAAAGAGTTTATTCTTCGATGCTGGAAGGCCCTTGACATCTTGCAAGGCTGGCACTACCACATCTGGTTTGACAGATATGATTACAATTTCCGATCTCTCAACCACAGACTTGTTCTCAAACAGGGCTGTTGCTCCCAAGCTCTGAAAATATATTAATGGATATTTTAAATAATCTGATTTGACTAAATTCATAGGAGTATATGTATAATTATGATGACATTTGGACATATTTAAATTTGAAGGACAAGTTTAGACTTGAAAGTAGATTCCGAAGGCGCTAGAAGAAGAACAGAAAACAGATAGATGAATGGACTTCAAAAAGGATAGCAGGGAGTCTAGAAGGGAGTTACTTAGGATATGAATGAACTGATATATTTTATTATTTTTTCGGGATAGGCTTATGACTCCGCTCCAACTAATGGTAAGTAGAAGTGGAGACCAAATGCGAAGACGGCCAGTACAGTCAGGAAGAATGAACGGCACTAGTCGCCCTCGCCATGCCGGTCCTTAAGATGCCTCTTCACGGCTCGTTTGAAGGAACCCAGGTTATATGAGGAACACGCGTTCTGGTAGAGTATTCCATTGTATAGACGAGTGACGATTATTTAAATTATTTCGTATATTCTTTAATGATTCGCATTAATTAGTTGAGTGTGAAGAAATGAGTTAGGCCTTGATTATATTATGAATTTATGATTTTATTTCATAAATAGATTCAGCGTGAATACAAACTAATTTAAAAAAATAGAATAAAAAATTTTATTAATATTTTATTTAATTAAATATTCATCTAATGCAAGAAAGATGTATAATAATTATTATTTATTCAAATAATATGTAGGAAATATTAATAGATTTTATTAAGCCAAAAAAATATCGGCTCGAATTATAAGGATAAGGGTTTTCACATTTTATGATACCGTTAGACGTTTTTATGACTTATTATCTTTTGGGTATTTCAAACTTCAAACGCAAAAGTTTACACACTGCGTTTCACAGCGGTAATTAAAACGAGAAAATAAGAACAGAATAACTAAATTAAGCCTCAAAGCTAAACAGTATAAGGTCGTGAGGTTAAACCTCAAGATTAAGGCTGACTATGCTCTATTGCAACCATATCAGGAGAAAAGCCAAATAAGCAAAATTTGACAGCAAATTGACGCGATGTCATTGGTCGAGAGAGCTTGATTAATCTATGGTATTCACTATGGATTTGCGAAAGAATGGCGTTAGGAACGTCGGTGAAACTGTTATCAGGATTTTGGAAGATAAATTAAAGTGTATATATAACACTATTACATTTAACAAAGAAGTCAAATGTAATAGTTTTGTATTATAATATAAAGGTATATTAATTACTAGCCCACGATTCCGTGCGCGTTTGAATTTAATAAAAGTTATTTTTCAGTTTGCAGATTTTACCATACTGGACAGTATTTGGACATTGCAGCGTGACTTTATTATTATTTTAGCGGTTATTTGAATATTACAAACAGACACTCCAAGTTTATTATATGTATAGAAGACGAAGTTTTAATAGTGCACGATATAGCTACGTTATGAGCAAATCGCATGAAATACGTAAATCTTTTTGATTAATATAAAACATGTTTGTCTTTCTATAACAATGAATAAAGAACATTGATGAAGATTACGAGCTCGCTCTTTATATTAACGAAGGTGACATCCATCTTAAATTAGAACAACGTTTCTATATACATAATACCTTATCTATAGACTACTGAGTGACTGCAAAGTCAAGGTTCTGTGACGTAGCAGTATTGTGTATTTGAACTTATGATATACGCAATTTGCAGATCATATTTAAACGTGAATAGTGATAAGTTATTTATCTTGTGCAAATGTAAAGATGACTCGTAAATATGAAAATTTTACAAAAAAAAATTCAGATTGTTTTTTGAGGCAGACAGACATCTAACTCTGCAAACATATTGTTTTATAAAATACTAGCAACTTGCTCTGGCTTCGTGTGTGTGAAATTTATTTATAAATTAAATTATAATAATATTAAAATATAATTTATACCCTATAGCTGACCGTACCGACCGTAAGATAAGAGGGCCTTGGGCTAACACTACTTAGGGGCCCACCTAAGACATATCTGAACGTAGACTTGAAACCATACAGTAAAGTTATGGATTCTTTCGCATTATCGTCTATTTTTGATTTCGACTTGACTTAGCCGAGGCCTCCTTGAAACTACGGGGCCCCGGGCTGAAGCCCAAAAAGCTATATGGTAGATCCCTGTCTCTACCAGTGAAAAACAAAAGAGATTTGGATAAATATATTAGTTCCGGATATTACTTATATACAAACAAACAAATTGTACATCTAATATTTGTATAGATAATTTGACAAACACTAAATTCTCTAATGTTTTGCTTTACAAGTATATTGTAGGTGAAAGTTTAAAACGTGATATGGTCTAACGTTACCACATTTTTTTTATCAGATCAATTGTATAACAAATTTTATTTAATGAAATGATTTGTCTGGTAATTATTTGTCAAATTAATTGTTCTTAGAACCACTATACAAAGTATTGGTATTGTACAAAGATGAAATTATTATTCATAATTTTGTTAAAAGCTCTTTATGAAATTACAGCACTTATAATTTTAACTTCATAATTACGAGGATATAAATTAGATGAATGAAAATAATTGAATGAATTAGATTAATGTAATTTGAATATATTTTAATGAAATAATGTATTTTTTATCTAGGTGGTTAATTTAATTTGAATATCGAAAGGAAATTTGAAAACTACGTACCTACGGTGCGAACGTACGTACTGTCAAATTACGAAGATCGTAATAGCTTCTCCTTCCCATTATTTCCTTAAGAACTTAACATAACATTATAAAATTTTTAAAAGTATTAAAATGAGTTCCATAATGAGATTTAGTAAATGTTTATGAAATGCAAATAGGTATGTGTATAGAAGATCGGTGAAGGAAATTGGCATGAAATTTTTTTAAGTAATTCATCTTATATATTAAACCACGTTCTAAATATGCGTTATTGATGAAACTTAAATGACTCCAACGTGTTTTTACTTGAGTTTTGATCTATCTTCTATTAACGAAAACATCAATATGATACGTACAATCAATAGTCTCGTAAAAGGTCATATTACTATTGAATTACTATTTACCTTAAACGCTTCGGCACTGACTGTATCTGCTGGATGACAGCTAGCTGTGATTTCATCGGGTTTTGCTAATCCTGTGAACAAAATATTAATAACATATACATCTGGATATACCATTGACATATATAGTAGTACATATAATGGGATTTACCCGTTTGATTTCATTTTCGTCGTATTTAAAAGTACCTATTGTAAAGTACAGTCATTTGATTTATGTTCATATATATGAACAGTTTTAGACGAAACAGTTCAGTATCTTCTCTTCCTCTGTTTGTCAATCGATTTTCTTTTGTTTGACGTGATTTAGTTTCAGAAATAAAGAGATATAAATAATATATATACTTATACCTATTTTTTCTACTGGTTGTTTGTGCATCGTTATATAAACGCCAAATATATATTATGTAGCTGATAATATAATTACTGTTACGACGAAATTTTATTATTAGGAATTATAATTGTTTTTTTTTTACAGTATAAAAAGATCGAATATTTCTCTATGATAACTTAAACGGGTTTTATGTCAGCATTTAAATGAATACTACTATTAAGTTTTATTACTTTAATTTATTCGTTAAAAATTAATAATTATCTATGGGATCGTCTTATTATTTGTTTATAACACTAATTAATACGTAAATAAATAGAATTAAGATATATACGAGACTAAATACTTATAGTGATAATAATAAATCGAGCTTATTTAATCTGGTTACAGTGATAACTAATACTTAGTGACGTTAAACGCCTGTTTTTAGGGTTCCGTACATCTATGGAAAAAACCTCTTTTAAAATTACTTCGTTGAACGTCTCTGCGTCAAGGCCCCTTTTCTTAGGAACCCCTTTTCTTGCGTAGAAATGTAAAGAATTAAATAACATACTAAAATTAATACCAAATGCTAAGGTCTGTGCCGTGGTGTCTTGGAGCTGTTAGGAAATCAAACCTCTAAGTGTACGCTGTAAAATAACACGGAGGTTTATGCCGCATTTAATTTACTTGTTGTTAGGGCTTTGTGCAAGCCCGTCTGGGTAGGTACCACCCATTCATCAGATATTCTGCCACCAAGCAGTAATACTTGGTATTGTTATGTTCCGATTTGAAGGGTGAGTTTTCCAGTGTAACAGGTATAAGGGACATAACATCTTAGTTCCCGAAATTGGTGGCGCACTGGCGGAGTAAGGGATGGTTAATATTTCTAACAACGCCAATGTCTATGGGCGGTGGTGACCGCTTAACATCAAGAGGCCCTTTGCCAGTCCGCCTACCAATGACATAAAAAAAAATTGCATACATACGCAAAGAGAATCAAAACTTATTGTTTACTTCCTGTTGACTTATATCATCATAAGCATGTAAAATTTCAAGAAACGATATTTTCTTCCATAAGTATACGAATAACGAAAATCGTAAATTTGTTTTTACACCAGAATCTGCTAATCTGTCAATCTGGTGGTACGGAACCCTCAGTATGCGTGACCGATTCATGTTTGACCCGTTTTTAAATTAGATATGATATATATACACAAACAGGCGTAAAAATCATTCATTTACCTGCAGATATAAAGCCATTCGCCAACGCATACGCCAATCTGCCGCCGCCAATAAAACCGATCTTCATTGCTTCTTTCAATGATACTGAAAGAAAAACAATAATAATATGACATATTTGTGTTCATTATCCAAATATTGCCTACCAGGAACGTATTATTAATACTAATCTAATCTCTGACTCGGTAAGCCATCATGTAATCCACGTGTTATTAGCCATTGGCATTTCGTTATAAAAATATAATGTCGTAACAAATAAATAACGTACTCATAAATATTTAGAAAAAACACAGTTTGCTTTATGGTAAGTGTATCAATGCCCATACACATATAATATTCATTAGTATAATATACACTCACCATTTAAACCGAAACACAACAATACTAAGTATTGGGTTGGTTGAAGAATATATGATGAGTGGGTGGTACCTACCCAGGCATACATAAAGCCCTACCACCAAGTAATTAATTTAGATCGATAATAATAGAAGTGTTAGATTCGGTTTAAAAATTTAATTATTTTCTCATTAAATTTTAGGTTTTTTTAATGTATGTTCTGAGATGGGTACATAGGATTAAGACCTTTGCGCTTATAGCGTTTAGACAAGTCAATTTTATATACTCGCATATCATCACAATATTTCAAATGATTCCGCAATTTAACAGTATTTCATTCATACAGTATCATTTTGACCATTATTTCCGTTTCCAATAAATATAATATTAAGTACATAATAGATACTGTGATAATTGAGTACTGTCAAATGCATAAGTTTAGTAATAATGTACCTACATTATAACTGTATTGTTTATTGACAAATTTATCAACAATACATTATGAATTAATAGCAAATTTAATTTACGCAGTTTAATTAACCCATAGAGATAAGATCTAAACACTATTATGATTAGTAATCCAATCGGCTTAGTATTCAAGAGTGGAAAATTTATATGGTACCTTTTGTATTCAACAATTTATAATAATATACAAAAATTAAACGGTTGTCGTGTGTCAATTTGTTTCTTAAACTTAGATTTTAATTTTAATGTTTATTTTTTAATAATAAAAATGCTTAAAGTATTTAGTTATGACATATACTTAGTTATGACACCCAATAAAAAAAATAATAACATATCGAGAACTTTCTTCGGTCGTTTAAAATTATAAATCATTTCTCAACTAGCTATTCGCTCCGGCTTCACTTGGGCACAATAATATATATATATATATATATATATATATTAAAGAACAAACATAAAAACATAAATCCTCTTTTGTCTGACTGGGAAATTTAATTCTCGGTTTTTCTCTACTTTAATATAAATGCGTATAAATTTTCTTCTTGAAACACTGTGTTTATTGATGAAAACCGCATTTAAAGCGGTACAGACATAGGAAGAGACTTTGTTTTATACTATATAGATATTATACATTAGCCTATCATCTATCATTCATCCAGCTAAAAATGTCTATTAGACTCGTAGTAGACTCTACCTATTCGTTAGTATCATTATTAAAGTAAAATTAACAATAGAAGTCCACGCCGTATGTTCAATAACAGAGCAACGGTATCATACTATCTTAAGCGATTCAATTTACATACATTTTATCGTTTAAAGAAAGAGTTTCAAAAATCGAACATGCCAACTATTTTTATTAAAAAGGCAACATCGTATTTTGAAGTGCATTTTAATCATTTATAAAGTTTTAATCGCGTTAAAACTAAAATACAGTTTTAGTAGAAAGAAATAACGCAATTCCGCAATTAAATATTAAAAGAAAGATAATTATTTTTGTATGTTTGCATGGAAGACCACGTGGTAGGATTTTTCATTTTATAATTATTTTCATTAAACACGAACAACGAGTAAGAAACACGACGAAGTCACGATATTTTAAAATACAATCCACTTTTGTACATATAATAAAGTTCAAACATTTATTATATCATACAACATAGTAAAGACGAGTAGTGAAGACATTAAGGTGATTTATTTATAGTTACAAAACGGATGTCACTAATAATAATTGGCACTTACTTCGCTTCTAAATAACTTCTGAAAATTCAACAAAAAGTAAACAATATTTTTGAAGACCCAAAAAAAATAATAGTTACGTAATATACCAAAAAATAATAATTACTGAAATTTTTTTAGGATTTTATTTTAAATCTATTTGTTTAATTTAAGTGGAATTATTTATCTACGTTGTGTTAAATAAAAAAGGATTTATGGATGTGTTGTATATTTAATTATAATTAATATGTAATTTTAAAACTTACATTATTCTTACGTTGACGTGTTGTCGAAACAATGTCTGATTTTGAACTGAGACTTCTATGAGGTTATCTCTTATCTGTATGGATCAATATAATGTGAACTTGCGTTATCAATGCTTTTGTATTTTTTAGTATATTAAAGCGTTTTAGCGTCTATGATAAAATTATTTTTTATGTATCTAATTTATATGGTTTCAGAATTACTTTTTTATATTCGATAGTATATCTTACATTATCGAATATCAATCTCTATGTTTATTGTTCAAGATATTTATATTAATTATGTATTTAGATAACAAACTATCAAAATAATGCATTTGATCGTTGTTTTTAATAATTAGTGAAACCTTTTTTTAATGGTATTTATACTAAATTCATGAGGGTTTTTCCTATGGATGTCGACGTGAAATAAAAATAAATCTGGGATATAAAATGTGTGACTTAACAAAAGCTATATTAATGTTATGTATGCGAATTAAATAAATAAATAAAAATATTTTTTTTTTTAGATTTAATATATTAACATCTCCTGGACTAGCTGTGCTCCTGACTAATCTCTAACAATAAGGCTATTCTCCATCTGCTCAGAAGATATTATAGCAAAAGTGTGTATAATCGCAAGTGCACTATTTCTATTTCACTGACTCCCATAATCCGCTGGAACAAATCCGACGCGATCGGAAAAAGATCAGGCGCAGGCTTTACGTGCCTTACGAGGCACGGGTGTGTAAACACAGCCGACTTCCAGCTCCGGGTTGCTACTGAGAATCAATAACTTATACAATAACTAGAAAATAATCTTAAATAAAATAACTTATTATCTAGATCCGGGATTTGAACCTAGGACAGTACAAATACTATTTTAAAAGTAACTATATTAGTATTACTATGACTTATTGCATTGTTCAACTACTAATTAAATTATGTACTAATTATTATTTACAGAGTCAACGTAGTCATTCCATCAAGGATATTGAGATTTAGATTGTTGTATCAACTTTCGCCGGCGGTTTTGGGAACTATCAAGAAAAGAACGTACTCCTTCCTTAAAGGACGGCAACGCATCTGCAAGCCCCCGGTGTTGCAGATGTCCACGGGCGGTGGTACTCACTTTCCATCAGGTGAGGCTCCTGCTCGTTTGCCACCTATCTATTATTTTTTTCATTTCATTTTATAATAAAAAAATAAATAAATATCATATAAAAACTTCGCTAAAAGTAAGTAGTCTTTATTTTTTCTACATTCACGGTACGAATTAATGATTAATATGAATACTTAATATCATTAGCCAATTAAAAAAATAATAGAGCTTATCAATTCCGTCTTTCTTGTGTGCATGTTCTTCGATATCTTCGTCGATAGTGAACCAGTTTTAAAAGTAGTATTTTTAATGCTATAAACATATCAGAGAGATTATATTTAAATATTTGAATATCGTATATATGTGAGAATAATATATGTAAGAACAAGAAGCGTCAATAGCGCAAAGGTTTACGGGCCGCCAAGCGATTTAGGGGGGGGGGGGGAGGTATTTAATATGTAGGGGCTAGCCCCTACATATTAAATTTTACTACCTAATTAATAATACTACCCATATTTTTTTTAAAATAATTAATAGCAATGCCCCAAATTATATAAGGAATTACTAATATCTATTTACTCCTCCTTTTAAGCTTATCACTTGTATTAAGAGCGGATACGACAATAGCTCAAGGGGTCAGGATCGATCCTGACCTAGGATCTGAAAAAAAATTACTTGAAAAAAGGATCTAGAAAAAAAAACAAAGAACTTTTAAAAAAAAGGGAAAAGTTTAAAAAACTAATGTAACTAACATAACAGGTGCCAGGTGGACTGGTTGTTTTCTGAGCAGCGGATCGGAACTGCGATTGAACGGGGAAATTCTGCAAGAATTCTTGCCACCATTCCACGCGGCCATGATTTGTATGGTAGAGTTTTTTAATTTTTACTCGTAAATAAGTAATACTAATGATTCTTATTTTAATAGATGAATTATTATTCGTTTCGGAACTTTTATTTAAAACTAAAAAATGGTGTATAAATGTATCCCGCCTTGATCTTATCATCTAGATTTAAGACGTATGTCCGTCTTATTGCACCTACTGTTGAGAGACGGACTGGTTCAATTTTGGCTCAGAGATACGGAATTGTGATGCAACAGGGTTTATTCTTGCAACCATTCCACGCGGTTATAATTTGTACACTTATTTTTTATTTGTAAATAATTATAATTTTAAATCTCTATATTTTTTTTAATTTTGTATTCGGCGGTGATCACTTACCATAGGGTGCCTCATTTGCTCGCTATTTGGAGCCATAGACAGCAAAATAGCAACACAAAATGTGTGAAGGTTCACTTTTGTACAACCTTATAGACTGCTTGATATTTTTAAAGACTGTCATAATTTAACATAATTTAAGAACAAGCTGAAGTTATATATTGCAATATATATTATATTCTAAGCGCATTCTGTATTAATACTTTGTAGCGTAAAGAATAAAAAAAGCGCTCGATCGCCTGTCACAGTCTTGGGTTTACTTTTTGGCGCGAAGTTTGGGTGCTGCATATTTCTGAGTTATAGAAAAATTTTCACTTTCGTTAGTTTTTGTTATTAATTATTTAAAGTAATAAATTCTATTTTTGATTGTTATTTGTTATTATAAAGTCACATAGTTATAACTCTATTCCTTTTAATAAGTCATTTTCACTTCTTGTAGGTAACAACATAGTATATTTGATCCATTTATATTAGTAAAATATTTATGTTACTTTAATTAATTTCGATTAAATTGTAAATGGTTTGGATATAATAGGTTAGCTTGAAATAATTTATTTACATAATGCATGATCCTGTGTAAGTACTTAAATGTATAAACTCTATTTAAGTAAACGATATGTTTTTTATGAGATATAATGTCTGCACGATCAACGAATGAACGAATACTAACTCTATGTTTTTATATCATCTATTTAATCACCGTATATTTGATAATCAGATGCGTCTATCATAATTAATCATTATTAATATTTATTTAACAGGAGATTTAAATGTATTAATGACGAAGGATAATACTATTTGTAAGATTACATAATGACACGAAAACATTTTTTTGTCGAGGGGAACTTCGGATGGGTCCTGGGAGGCAATTGGGTTATGAAGACTTTTTACACAAAAGGGTGTAACCCTACTGACTTATCGGAGGCAGAAAGTTTTTTTTAGATGTTTTTTTGCTAAGCTATATACTTTTCTGTATGGATGACAGAAGAAAATTCCACTCGAGCTTTAAATCGATAGTAATACCTAAAAATCGTGCTATCACTCATACTAACATTACTTATTAGTAACGAATTTGCATCAGCAAATGAAACAACATCAAAAATATCTTTAAGTTAAAAAGTGAGATCATTTATAAATATCAGAACGCCTATAAAGCCTAAAATCGCCAACAAATTCGTAACTCGGCGAAATTTTGTAGATTTGTTTAGTAAGGTAAAATAACTTACCGTGTTATTTTGCAGCGTCGTGGGTTGAAGGGAAAGAGTTGAAAAGGGGTGAAATGCGTTTTTTGTTAAAACCACTGTTAAAAAAATTATTATAGCACTTAGGAGTTAGTATGGATTTTGGTTAGTAACAAATAACCTTGTAGGGCTATTTTTTATTACGTAGGATTGAGACAAATTTGACATTTAAAAGGAAAGCGTTAGTCTACTGTGAAGACTGGAACGCAAATTTCTACACCGCAATCTCTAATTTTTCAAAGTTTGTATGTCCGTATTAATATTTAATTTGTCGTTGGATGTAGCGGTGAGGGTAAACATCCCGAGGAAACCTGCATATCCGATTCTGCATACCCTCGATATGCCAATAAAACTATGTTTACTATTTATTTGTTTACTAATTTCTAAGTATTTCTGAAAACGAAGGAACCCTCGTCTTTCATCCCCTATTAAAACCGCTTTGGAATGAAGATTCAGCCTTTGAACTTTAATAAATGCCCCTCTATTTTTTCTATTTTATATACATTTTCAACTTCTAAATTAGATAGATATTCGTATCAAATTTGATCAAAACCTGTTCTGTAATATAAGGTCAATAAACAATTGTAATGTAAAGAGTAATGTTTATTGTCCATGAAATGCATGATTTCTTTTTTTCCAAAACATCTCCAAGGTTCTTAAGATACGTTATCAAAAATGATTAAAAGGTTTAATCGTTTTTAAATAAAGTCAACAAATATTTCCTTTTGTGTATTTATCATATAACTTACAATGC
This sequence comes from Vanessa atalanta, assembly GCF_905147765.1. Lineage (NCBI taxonomy): Eukaryota > Metazoa > Arthropoda > Insecta > Lepidoptera > Nymphalidae > Vanessa > Vanessa atalanta. Next base: position 4,203,524 of record NC_061895.1, read on the forward strand.
TAAGAGTGCATTCACCCCGATGGCAAAAATACCATCAACTAATACTACTAATACTTATACAGACCGACATATATATATATATAAAATGCTTGTTTCTATGTTTGTTACTCAAGGACCTACCTTACCTCATCACAAATAAACTGTCGATCTTTTACTTTGTTCAAGCCACTAGGTATGTAGCATCCACTCAGCACATATTCATCAACCAAATAGCAATACTATGAATAAATGGAGCGTTTTCCTAGAAATCAGTGGTAGTGGTGGATCAACCAGTAGTATAGAACTTTTACTTTAACTTTTATTTTGAACCCACGATCTAGGGATCTACACCCTTACTAGCTAGTCAATAGACCAACGAGGCAGAAAACGTTTGCAAAATAATGTTACTTTATTAACATAAAGTAATTTTCAAGAGCATTTTGGAAGTTAAACTTATTTTGGCACATTGAGCCAAAAGTATCAGTAGCAATTATTTAAAAATATGACATAACTTTTTTTTATCTCGATTTTATTAGGATGTGTGATTTTTTGTGACAAAAATGAGGCAATTTAAGATTGTTTTTATTTTTATTAAGTTCATATAAGATTATTTAAGTTTTAAAGTTCTATCGTTCTACATTTGAATTTTTGGAGAAACGTTTATGATTGACGCAAAAGTCAAAGTTTATTCAAGTGTAAGTAAATCTTCGCTCTTATCCAAACAGTACATAATACAAATTGTCACACATACTACTGTTTTTACTATACCTGACTCCAGTCTTATCTGATTACTATTCCATTGGATTATGAGATTGAAGGGAATATAGAGTGCATCTGTGTTTACGCTTACACTCGACAGTTGAGCATTATGTCATATCCAGCGCTTTTGACCAAAATCAGTCAGATAGACATCATAACAAGTATCAAGATTGTTTTTATAAATAGAGTATAACACAATTTCGCTTTTATAAGTCAATTGGTATAAATTAGTCTGGAACTATTCAATTCCTATGTCTGGAAATATAATCTAGCTATATAATATAGTACAGAGTAAGTGGTGTCTGTTTATTAAAGTCAATTCATTACATTTAGCCTTGTTGTCAATTTACTTTGCAATGAGTAGGTACTAATAGAAACACGCAAATGTTTGCAATATGCACTGTATCTTATATAACGTGACAAGCATATATTATTGTATTATTATTTTATTAAACGTTACAACAACTTGTTCATTTAATAAAACATTATTAATTTGCGTTGCATTTAAAAACCAACGTGTAAATAATGTTTTGTCTCGATAATATTATTAAGACACAACAAATGATTTTTTTCATTGATAACAGAAAGTTAATTAAGTGGTGATTCGTTGTGTTAATATGATTTTTTGCTGTTATTTTTTATCGCAATATTCGGGGTCGGCAGAGATATACATACAAGAGAAACATAGACAATTTTACTATTTTTTACCAAAGAAAATGACATATTCCTAAAAGTTGGAAGGTACCTAACACTACGAGCTCATCGAGACATCACCTGATGGTATTTCGAATGCGTTAAAAGCGTATGCAATTTTCTGATATTAATACAATAAAACGTAAGGTTTATTCCAGGTAAGCTCATTCTTCTTTATATCCTACGGGTTCATAATGGAATTCTACTGAAAATAATTGACAGTTATCGAGACTCTTTCGTGCGGATCTTTTTACTTTTATGTCTTACATTATTATATAATTTAAATTGGCATTCTTAAATACATTAAGGGAGCAGCGTGATTACATAATAATATGTGCTTGCTATTTTTATAGGTCGTAGCTTAGACACACTAAACAGTTTGTATTAATTGTTAAATTATATAGATAAAAAGCATAACTGAATTACTCCTGTTTACATATATATACAAAATGTAGATAATCGTGATTCATCGGGAACTAGTCACTTGACTAGATTTTTGTGTGCTACGGATAATGGTCAACATCGATTAAGCCGCCACTTTTTCGAGTTATTGTCAAAAATCGTAAATATGACACCTCGACCCCGCTCGATGCCTAGCTGTGATTGGTCGTGAGTATATGATATATCACAAATAGTCTCTTTGAATAAATTAGTACGATTTCACACAGTAAAATAAATGTACTTAGCAAAAGAAGAATTAAATAAGCAGTTAACTCTGCCAAGATCGTGAAGATTAAAAATATATTTGGTTTTATAATATTCTACGGTTCGAGAATTATATTTTCGATATATTTAATAAAATATAAAAAAATATATTATAGGGATTAAAAATCAATTGGTTGAAAAATCTCGAAGTTACTTTGTAAAAAAACTCTTATTGGGATGGGAAGGACCAAAAATAAATTTAACAAATAGTAGTTATTTTTATAAAAACTTTTATTATTGTTTGTATGTTATTAAATGGTTCAGTTAATTTTCTGTTCAATAGGTACGTGACATTGTATTTAAACCATAGACAAATTACGTCCAATGAGCAGGATTATTTTTTTTATTTTATTTTAAACGCCCTTTTGGAAAGTGTTTCATCGGTTTTTATATACATTTGTTATATAGGAATAAAACATATTAATATTTTAATGCAAATGAACTTTTTTATAATTACATCACATCCAATTGCTATTTTTTTTCACGTAGATACATAGATTATCCCTGCTATCGTTAAATAACAAAACATTGATTCGATTTTCGAACATTTTTTTATTCATAAACATAAATCAGTGATTTAAATAGACACATAGGTAATATTCGTGACTTTTTCTAGTTATTGGTTATTCGGGCTTAGAATGGATTGCGTAAATAAACAACTAATTTATCTGTTTATATGTAAACTTTATAGATAGCATTATTTACAAGGGCATCGTGTTGATTCAATGACAGTTGCGTTTGATGCAAAGTCCAGCTATAATTTGCATGCATACGATCTACTGGGAATTGTAAGTTCTAACTTGCAAAGTGTATTATTTAAAAATAATATTTCTAAGCGACTGAGTAATAAAAACTTAAGATTGTTATCAAATTTAATTAATTACAAGATAAAAAAAAACAATTATGTATTTTGATAAAAAAAATGTAGCTAGCTAATCCTGTATCTAGATTATTGTAATGACAAATATAATACTTATATCGTTTTAATTTTATGTAAGCGATTAAAAAAAACTTCATATAACGCAATGAAAACTTGACCTTTGTCCTGCGGCAAGGAACATAAAATTAAAAAAAAATGATATTAAATTCAAATCAATAAGAACATAGCGACTATTAAAATGTTATATTAAAAATAAATAAATTGTTACTTACATTTAATCATTATGACGTGTGATCAAAGGACACTGAGAATAAATTATCTATTATTATAATATATTAATTATAAATCAGATCTTCGTTTTCACAAAATTCACAAACATAATACGATTTATCGAGACTTTAACCTTATTTGTATAAATTGTATTTTATAATAATTTTACGTCTTTTTATTTTTGATTTACATTATTAGTGTTTAGTGTTTATTGGTCAATAGAACATTTTGTACTGGAGTGCGAACGGACTGAGTGTTCCTTCATTAGGTACAAACGAGGAAAACTGCTCGTAATGTTTATTAATATTATTGATAAGGTAATATATTATTAAAATTGTCATTTATTAATAACATGCAATATTATAGTTGTTTTTTTTTTAATAACCTTTGTAATAAATAAGAGCATAAACATTTTTGTCAAGTGATTAAGTTAGAGTTAAAGACGTAATGACTGTTGAACAAATTTCCTGTAGTTTTGGAATTTCTGTATAATCATGCCGATCTGAAAATCCTATATGTAAAGTACCTAACAGGTTTATTTTAAAATATTTTCCCTATTAACTGGTTTGTTGGTACTGGTCGCCCGCGTCTTTGCTCTCGTTTTAAGGGCTTATCATATTTATTATGGGCGTCAGGTGTTAGGTATAAATACGATTGGGGGTTAAGGTTCAAGCTTACTTCATTCCAAATTTGATCAAATTCGGTTCAAAGGTTTAGCCCTGAAAGCGTAATAGACAGAGAGAGTTATTTTCGCAATTATAATATTAGTATAGAGTAATCTTAATGTTGTCTTAGATTTTCGCGATTATTACACATTGAAATAAAACTAGTTTTTAACGGATTTAATCGCGTATATTAATTATTTTTAACATCCCGACGTTTCGAGCACTTTGCAGTGTTCGTGGTCTGCCCGTGACTTGTGGTCTTATTATCAAACTAGTGAGAATATTATCTTTATTATTTCCTATTACAAGATTTTAACATCTTTAGTCATTGATTCATGATTCTGATTACGATTGTTTCTTTGTATAATTGTTTTAAACTTAGTGAGCTGTTCTACGAAGACTTCTGGCACCAAAATACAAGAACCTAATTATTATAATACATATTTGTCCATAAATATATGATTCAGTCTACGTTGCTCATAGCTCTAGTAAATTGCTTTTTTTCATAATTATCAAGATGAAGGGTATGACTAATATCTAAAGATTGTATTATTATATGAAATAATGTTTTTAAATTCTTTATCAATTGTTTTATACTCGTATCATAATTTTTGACTTTATAAAACGAGTGAAATTTTCTCTATGACAGTACTAAACGATTTGTTTGATAATGCTTATCTTTCTATGCGTCATCAGTGTATGTATTTATTATCCGTGAACCAGTTAATGGGTAACATTATTGGTTGATTGTAATAAAAAATTATACTTTTCATTTCATCTGATAATTGGGGATTTATCAATGAGGTCAATAACATTTATCAGTTTACGAATTTTGTTAACATAGTTGTAGCACATACTCTGTGAGCCCTTTCCATTCGACGGTAAGGATTTCATAGAATACATAAAAAAATACAAAAACTTTGGTTAGTTTTTAGTTTAATTTTTAACCGACTTTACTACGTACAATATCGAAATTGCAATGTTATTAGAATGACAATGATGAATCGTTTGCTTTAGCAGTATATTGTACTTAAATATGTAGATCTGATTTCCAGAATCGACGAAATTACGAGCTAAAGAAGCGTCGTAAAATAGCGGAATGTGCTCCATAAAAATATTTTCTAACAGTTAGAATTAGATCGTCATTTGACAGCCGATTGAAAATAATTAACCCAGTCCTATAAATTCGTGGTAAAGAGTAAAAATTCGGTTGCAGGCTGATTCTTTACAGTAAAATCTTCTATTTGATTTGTTTTAGGAAAATTTCTATTCAAAAGTGACTTCTGAGATTTTTATAAAGATATATATTGAGACGAACTACCAATGCATCCGGTAATATTATGGTAAGTATATCATATAACCAAAGCCAACCGCAGGCAACGTTACGAAAAAAAATCATTAATTACTATTTATTCTCTGATAGGAAAACTTTCAACTGGAAACAAAGTCAGTTACGAAATAGGTATTAACATAAATATCTTATGTACAAATATTTATACGATAAATATACAAACATTCTCGTACCTATCTCCGAAACATACTAATGATATCAATGTTGACACAATTATGCAAAAGTCTTAGTAATATTTACTTGGTATAATTTTACCGACTACTTTGTGTTTAGCAATTGAATTTTGAATATTATAACATTTTTTAATTTACTATACTAATAAATGTTTAATTACTATACTATTAATAACAAGAAGTAGGATAAATTAAAAAAATATAAACAAAACGCAAATAATTCAGAACAACAATTTAGATATGAATACTATTTGTAATCTCACACTTCCTAAAACCAACGCAACCGTTTAAATAATTAGAACAATTATTACAAATTACGAAACTAGTATAATGTAATGATAAAATGAGCTTTGGACGACCACCGCTCCTTAGTGCTGAACTTTCAGTAGGTGAATTCGTTTTATTGCAAGTTCCATTCTGAGTTATTATTAAATGGTCTTTTTTTTCTGAGAGAGCTGAGATCGCCCAGTGGTTAGAACGCGTGCATCTTAACCGATGATTTCGGGTTCAAACCCAGGCGAGCACCACTGAATTTTCATGAGCTTAATTTGTGTTTTGTAATTCATCTCGTGCTCGGCGGTGAAGGAAAACATCATGAGGAATGTTAATTCCACCAACCCTCATTGGAGCAGCGCGGTGGAATATGCTCCAAAACCTTCTCCTCAAAGGGAGAGGAGGCCTTAGCCCAACAGTGGGAAATTTACAGGCTGTTGTTGGTCTTCTTTTCTTCCTTTTTTATTTCTATAATTATTATGTCGCGAACTACATAGATTTTGCGAATACCATTCAGAATAATCATCATTCATCTCTTTAACATCATGTGATACATATATGTACATATGTTGGTAGTTTTCAATTCTTGTAGTCTGGATTGTTAATACATCTCTATAAGATCTAACTTCCGAAGGTTTATCTGTGTTCAAAAAAAATCTGTTGCGTTTTATTAACTCCAGAAAACTATGTTTAATTCCTGCCGGGATTATGTATAATAACGTGTACAGAGACGCATTATTATAACTATTATGATAATGATTGTGATATTATAGATAAAGCACTTCTTCCATCTTCTGTTTTCTATTTTATTATACGAGTACATTACTTAGTTATATATTGTAAGTAAAAAGTTATCAACGGTACGTTTTACTAAACAAATTAAAAAAAAACTTATAAAAAAGTAATTAATCATAATCGGTACGTCCTGGGAACTATGATGCCACGATAGATACAGAGATACAAAAATATAACCCTATTTTTGAGCTGAGGCTTAAAGATAAAGAAAAGCCAAAAGCGAGACCGCTACCAAGCTTGAACTGACGCATCTTCGTCTCGTGATATAAACACAGCATTCTTAGAACGGAATATAATAATTCTGCTTCTAGGTCCTTCAAAAACGTGATTCCTAAGGCAAAGTTAGGTTAAGAGTATATTGACAGAATTGGCGAGAGATTGGTGTATCTTCCTTCAGGAACACGTGCTTTCTGGTCTTTGCAGTTAGTCGTTGGTCTATACCGCGAAAGAAAAAGCGGACCTTTTAGACTCTCTCTTCGCGTCCAACTCGACTCTTGATGACCGAGGAAAGGCACCACCAATAATTTCGCGGTGTGATACAGATGTGTGTAAAGGTTTGTACCTTAAAGACCTGCAACGCACCTGCAAGCCTACTGGTGTTGCGGGTGTTAATCGGCTGTGATAGTCACTTTCAATCAGGTCAGTCTTCTGCACGTTTGCCACCTTTCCATAATAAAAAATTAAAAAACGTCTCCCTTATCTATCTGAAAGCAATAAACTCAACTTCCGTAAGGATGGTCTTACAGTTTTTATCAATGAATTGGTAGGTGCATTATTTATTAGAGTTTTGTATAAACTGGCTGAAATATGATCATCATTGTTGAATGTGTTGGAAAATCAAAAATCACACCGACTTTTATTCATACATACACAGGAGCTTTACTGGTGTGCGTAAAACAAACCAATCCAGAATACGATGTGTACGTTTTATATAGACACTTATTCTTCCCGTGCGAAGCCGGGACGAGTACCTTGTAGTTATTAAAATTGAAATAGTGATTTGAATAAATAAATGTATATTTGTTGTAACAAGCAACCTAACATACTTAGGTTATCAAATAATTCGTAATAATTGGTACTTATATATGTCATCAAATAATTGATATAAAAGTGCCTTAAAGTTATGATAGAAGAAAATATTTTAGGTATAACTTATTATTTAGCATTACTGATAAAATTATTATCAAATAAGTATTCGAAAATTTTATTTTCTGGCGAAAATCGAATACTCCAAAGCCAAATTGTGGTCAAGGTGCGCAATTGCGCGATAAGAAAACTATAACAAATGTATGAATACTGTAAATTCAAAGTATGAACTATGTTATAATCTAACTTCAGGTGGGTAGTTTATTTTTTATGATGTTTTTCTGAAATAGGTAGGTGGACGAGCAAATGGACCACAATATGGTAACTATCATCACTGCTCATAGACATTGGCACCGTTAGTAATTTTAACCATTCTTCACTTCACCAATGTGCCATCGACCTTGGGAACTAAGATGTTATACCCCTTGTGCATCTATTATAGTTACACTGGCTCATTCACCTCTCAAACCGGACCACAACAATACTAATTGCGACTTAGTGGTAGTCTGATGAGTGGGTACTATCAACTCCGCAGACGTGCTTGCATTTTTCACTTAACATATGTATTAAACTTTAAACTTTTATTAATTAAATAAGAATTTTTATTTACCGCGATATCAAATTACAATTTTTCGCAACTATTGCCACCATCCTCGGTAGTATAGTGGTAAGTATCCCCGCCTGTCACGCGGGAGACCGGGGTTCGATTCCCCGCCGGGGAGATTTTTTACTAAACTCCATTTTTTTTAAATAACTTGCGTCCACTTCTTCATAAAAGCAATTTTGCATGAAACGAACAATTTTATTCATTAATGATTAAGTGCGAACAGCGCCATCTATATGTACAGGTTATAACTACGACAAAGATCAGAGACAAATATTTCAGGTCTTACACAATTCTCTTAAAACAATTTGAATAAAAAATGATATATTTAAGTAATGGTAATTAAATTATTTTGTTGTTATACTATGAATGTTTATAGTTATTTGTTTTTAATTTGAAATTATTTACCATTATAATTTTGAAGTAAGTTATGTGCAGTGTTATTACCAATAATATATTTTGTATTTTTATTTATAAACTGAGTTATAAATATTTACAAAAAAGACAAAATAATGCAGTTATATGCCTCTTACTTGTTAATATTTAATTGGGTATTTCGTAGGATTTCAAAAATTTATGTTTAATCTGTTGGTTGTGGCGGTGCTGAGCAGAGCTGACTAGCTGTCAAAACAGTTTTTGTTTCACATTTTACGTTTCATTCGCGCTCGATGCGTCGGCTGCTGCGATGTGTAATGCTGCTGCGACCGTTGCTTGTCTATGGGAGTACTCGCTCGTATTGAATTAGTGGCGTTATATTTTATGATCAGTGAATTAAGAATAATTCATTCAATTCTATGTATGACAGTGAATAAAATAACTATTCGAAAATGGCATTGGAGGGTGTAAAAAGTGAAAAAAGTGAGGAAAACAACGGCAATGTACCAGACGGCAAGGCAAACGGGATCGACAACAAAAGTAAACAGGTAAGAATCGAGCTGGATTTTCTTAGTTTTCCATAGTTTTAGTCACATTTTAGTTTAACGTAATAAACGATAAATTAAACATGCTTTATTTAATAATTCTTCAGTTATCTGAGTAAACGGTTGTTTAAATTATATTTTTCAAGTAGCGAAACAGAAACGGCATAATTTTGCGCAGCTCTAGTAGCTGTATTGCGGGTTGCGACCGGGACACTTCGGTATAGGTGTCACTAAGCATACGAATATGACCTATTTTTGATATTTTAAGCTTTCTTAATATAAAATGAAGTCAAATTTTGACTACTTCAAACGTTACGCACACAATTTACGCGCATATAATTTTGCCGAAAGACCTAGTTTAGTTTACATTGAAATTTCATTGTACGAGTTATATAATTTTTTAAATGATACTGTTTTAATAAGACATAAAAGAAATTGAGAAATTAGAGGCTTAATTAAGAGATATTGTGATTCAATAATACGCGTTATTTAGCAAATAAAATAATCGGTTTTAAAATAAAAAAAACAGTTGTATTAAGATAATTTAAAATCGTCGGCATCGATATCGAAGGCGATAAACTTTAGTTTCAGCCTTAAATATAGCATTTAGTCATTCAATATACTAAAAACTGATTCTCGTCTGCGGCTACACTCGCGTTTTAAGGGTTGATCGCCAGTGTTAGGCTTAAAAAAGTAGCCTATGTGCTTCCTTGCAGTTCAAGCTTGCTTCATAACAAATTTCATCGAATTATTTTCAGTAATTTGACCCTGACAGACAGACAAGCTATTTGCTCATTTTTAACATTAGTATAGATAAAATCATTTGTATTGAATAAATAATGTGTTTGTTTCTGATTATATAGCAGGATATTGATTCTATGGAATAAAACATTTTTAAATATGACAATTAATGTGATAATAAGGCCATAATGATTGACCTGGTCTAGTGGCCCGATTAAGACATTATTGTGTAACTTTGTGACATGTCACATAATTAAGATCAAGCCTAGTCTCTTCTATAACCATTTCAATTGGTATCTTAATAATTTTGTCCTTTAAAATTATATTTAATTCAAAAAATTGTACATTAAAAACTGTTGTGAACTTTAAATTTACCCTATAATAATTTATTCATAAGGATCTGTAACATTTTTTTAAAATAATGGTTTTAAAAAAAAATGTTGATGAATCATTTAGAATTGTGCTTGATACTCTTGAACATCTATAACAATAATCTTAAATTATGATATAGTATATCAATCAATACACCATGAATTCTGTAAAGATGTAATATATTTAATTTAAATAATGCTTATCTAACAACATATATGACATAACTTCTGTGCTGCCAGCATTGATCAATAATTATATAGCAATTATTTATAATTTATAAGCAGGATGTGTAAGGTTTATTATTTCATTTATTTATCTTGAATAATTATATTGTTGTATAATTATATATTTTGTATATATGTTTAAATCAGAGCTGCTTTTAATGTTTTTCTTTTAAATGATCGTCTTTAAAATGAGTGATCAATTTAAAGATACTATGGTCTTAACTTTTTTATAATTAGTAACAATGTTGCATTTATTATATAATCTTTAATTTGGCTATTTTAAATAGACACAAATAAAATTTCTATTTTTCTATAAGTCACATTATCAAAATTAAAGTTTAAGCATTCAAATGTTGACAATAAAATATGAAATAAGTTATTATATGTGAAAGTACATGATTATCTTGAGCAAAGATTTTGCGTTCAAACACAGGCACTCATTTGTCATATACTCTATTTGGGTTTCTGATTAATCTGCACAACAGTGAAGAGAAACATTGTGAAGTGAGGAGTAGTGTAGTGGAATGCGCTCCAAACCGCATTAGGAGAGGAGGCCTCAGTAGAGGGTTAAGGCAAATGCACTGAATTTAATATACTCTATTTGTATTGAAATTAATCTGCACAGAAGTGAAAAGAAACATAGTGAAGTATGTCTGTGTGGAGTGGTGTTGTGGAATAAGCTCCAAAAATCATTGGGAGACGAGGCCTTCGTTGGTTATTTAATCCCTGCTTACCTTTACTATTATATGATGATAATATTTATATTTTATAAATACAATGTGACTGCATGCTGCCTATTCAAAATTCTCAATTTTGGCATCTTACCAATTCTCATGCAGCAGTCTGCATTATAGATTAAATTGGACTTTATTTATGTAAAGATATTATAACAATTTGAAACTGATTACTCAGTTTCATTTTTAAATGCATAATACTCTTTTCTTAAGAATGTGGTTTAGTTTGATTACATGTTATATATGTATATAAAAAACTATGCAATGATACAATTGTAGAGATATTGATTTGCTGCTCTGTTGGGTTTAAATCGTCAATAGTTTTATTGACGTATATAAAATTATAAACACATATACTGTGTTTATTTTTAATGCAATATTCAAAATCAAGTAATGAGATAAACATATGGTATATATCCATAATAAGGTATATAATATATACTAAACGAATTAAAGCAATTATATGTAGTTGTAAATATAATTATATTGAAGTTCAGTTCAAATATAATATTCAAGTATATTAATAAATAGTAATATTGTTTATTTATTTTATGTTTGTTGAACATTATTTACTACATAAGTGTTTCAAAAACCCAAGACACCTCATATGTAATAGGTACAATCTTAATATTATAAACGCGAAAGTGATGTCTGTTTTCTGGAATACCTTTACCGGTAAACCATTGAAACTTGAAAAAATTTAATGCAACCGAGAGGGTAAAGTTTGATTTAAATGGTGTATAAAGTCCTTTAAATTTAAAGTTTAAAATGTGCAAATAGGTATGTGTACTCTATTCCAACCGTAACAAGAGAAAAGCCAAATAGCCAACATCTGCCAGCAAATTGACGCGATATCAGTAGTCGCGAGCTTGATTAATGTACGACATTGACTACTAATTATAAACTTTTAGTCGTGTAAAATATACCTGAGTTATTAACAAATCGCATGAAATACGTAAATTTAAGTTTTATCTTTATTCCTATATCGATAAAAAATATATGCAAACACGTGGACGTAAAACTAAGTTCATATGAAAGCTTCATCAAAATTAAAAAATCCTAAATAAATCAAATTCATTAATATTGGTAATAAGCGTCTTATTAAACTAAACTGAAACTATTAGGAGGGATTCTTAGTTCTACTATTGTATTTATATCAGAATAAAAACCAAAGTTAATCTTACTGCAGCTATTATCATCGCTTCCGTTCTCAGGCTAGTATATTATTTGGGGTAAACAAACATCTGCTGGATTACGTAAAAGTAGGGCTACCATTTGTAAAGGCTCTGAAGCGGGATAAAAAACAAATCGCATCATTTGTATTTCTATAAATTAAAGCTGATTGAATCGCGTGTGTTATATTCTGGCTATAAAATAGTTATCACGTTCAAAGTGCGTTCAAAGTGCGCTAAAAATAATAATCAATTTAGTATATATGTTACGTATTATGGGTGGTTTCGTTGGTTTGGTTGGTACTTGACTCCAATCGCCAATCTGTCCAGTCAGAATTGAAAAAAAGAATCAAGATAAGATGTGCTCATTTCAAGTTATAATTAATTTCGTGGAGGAAACCTGCATGAGTCGAAAATGAGGAAGGGAGTAGAAGAAGAAGTAAGGAATGGTATTGTCTAGTAATGTCCAGATTCAAAACTGATCCGGTAAAAAGGATGTTCATGGCGCTCCTACAGCGTACAAAAGATTCGCTCTAGTCCAGTAATAACACGCCCATAAACTCGTAACGCATAACACGCTGCGAGGTATAGCCTGATTTTTGTAACATTTTCGTCAATATCGTAAAATGTTTTCATGCCATAATTTTCAATCAGAAAAATACAACAATAAGGACAGATTTCTGAATCGAATTAAATAAATGCTCTCTATAAAAATTTAGTATAGAAAGATAATACTGTATAATTATATTATATCCTAATGTCTCCGAAACGCTTAGCATTTTATGGTATAGGTTTTATGTTTATTGGTTTAGTAGTTTTTTTCTGTTGGGCCTTACAAAAGAAAATGTCTTCTTATTTATAAGAAGAGATAGATTGATAGCTATCAATAAACCCACATCGAAACAGCAGTGTCAATAAGCTAAAAACCTTTACCTTAAAAGGTGAGGAGGCGTTGGGCTTTACAGGGTGTTACGTTGATTTTATTGATTAAAATCAGGATATGTTAAAAATTTAACATGGGCAATGGTATGGATAGGCAAATGATCTACCTGATGGTAAATGGTCGTAACTCATAGACAATGGTGCTCCTAATTAAATATTAACAGAATTGTTTCTTAAATCGCCATTGCGACCAACCTTCGGTGCTAAGATGCTATGCCTTCAAACCGCAACACAAAAATACGAAGTATTGCTGTTTGGCGGTAAAATTTATGATGAGTGGCTGCTACCTACTCAATTGCTTTTGTATAATCTCGAAATGTCGTGAAATTACGTCTTACTAGAAAGTTATCGTAATTAAGGTTTAATTATCAAAATATATTTTTCTAATACAAGTACTAGTACTTACTAGTAACTTACTAGGTTTAGGTTCTTAATCAGTTAAGGATTAGGTATTGTATGTAACACAATAAAATTTTATTTTATAACACACCCATTACATGTGTCGAAAATTGTGTAAATTTAAGTATCGACATATTTTCGTTTTTTTTTTTTATAAATCTCTTAATAGCTAATACTACTACTGCTGCTACTTCAAGTGTAGATTTTTACATAATACATTCCTACCCTAAAAAAAATAAAGGATCTATACCATTCATACCATATTTTATTAACAATTAATTGTCCTTAAATAATTGAATATTAACCACCACTTAATCTTATAAAAAAAATATTGTCTTAATGAGAATCGTGTTACCAAGTTGTGATAATTATATTAAAGTTTAAACTAAAGTATAAAATTATCTTCTTTAAAATTAAATTTTATTGTCAGGATCGTTTGTGATATACATATAACTCTCCTAACCAAGGCGAGTGAGTGGTGACCTCTCATGCCTTAAACGTATAACACTGTCTAACAAGACGTAAATCTTGTCCAAAATAATAGAAGCCTTGTAAAACTAGTTCATATCCAAATAGACGTCAATTAAATTTATACTCCTAACATCTTTTTGATAAAAATATAAACGAAAGTATCCTAAGTTATATTCCACGATTATCACATCAGAAAACAAACATTGACTCCTTCATTCATTAGAGATCAGGCATTCGAGTGTTATTGAGTTACAAACATCATATAAACAGCTTATACTAAATATCATACAAACATGTTACCCTTTGTTCCATCTTGGTAATAATTTTTTGCGTATACGGTTCATTTCCCAGTATACGCAAAAAATAGTTTTTCAATTTTTAAACTCTTGTTTTAAGTGTTTAAACATACAACAAACTCTTCAGCTTTACATATTAATATCGTCATCATCTTAAGCCAATCACTGGTGGTCAAAGGTCCTAAGAAAAGAGAATAGGTCCTTTAAAAAAAATTGTCATCGTAGTGTAAATTTACATATTAGTATTGTTAAGTAAAACATTGTAGAATACATGAGCATGCTAGGTATGTACAATATGACTGGATATAATAAGAATTAGCCTATTGATCAACTCTTCCACCCTAAGAGTGTGTTAATGCAATTGATACTACACACATTGCGTATGGCTTCTGTCAATGGCCTTTTTTTAATTCGATAAAAGTTGAATGAATTTCTAATTTTTGAATTCCCTTTTGCCTAAGCCGAGGTGGAGGGGATAATAATCTATCGTAAATGAAAGTAATATTTTTTTTCTTTAAGTATATCGACCATCTATTTTGATCATAATCGTAGTTTGATTGTGTGTACTCGTATGTGTATATCTTAAATTTTTATGTTAATCTGTATTGATATTCTTTTTCTTTTTTTCTGTAAGAGAAAATTTATCATTAACTGTTTTGATAATATTATATATACAATGTACCATTGATGAGTTCTGATCTATTTATGCAAATGGAGTAAGAAGAGACGAAATTTTTCAATAAAAAAAAAAACTCAAATATTTGAGGACATGCTCAGATTCTATAAAATTAAAAGATGACGCGTACGGAACTTTATATTGACGCAACAAAAGCGAATATGGTAGTGCGAATTACAATGTGAGTGCACATAGATCTCACAATTTTGATGTTGGAACCTACCCGAGGAGTTACAAGTATTATCGGAATCGGTTGACGTGGTATAGAATTAATCACTCATACATATGTCGAAGGGATTTATGAGGTTAAATGATTTTCTATTGGATCCCATTATCAGATTTTAACCGTGTGAATATAAGCACCAATGAGGTACCTTGTAACGAAATACCTACTGCAAATGGATCACGCGTCGTTGTAAAAACTACCGTTGAACATTAAAAAAACGAAGCGTAACCTTTTCCTTAAGGAAATAGACGGAAAAGAACATCAGAAAGCACCACTTTTTCCTTAAATGGAACAGAAATTAGTATGTATGTTGTTCAATATGCAGTTTAGAAATGCTGTGCACCTTATCTTGTTATCTTTCTCTCTTGTATTTTATCTGTTTGTTTGTCTGTCGATGTTCTTGTTTGATAAATGTTGCAAACTGAATTGAATTGTTACCATTATTTCACAATCTATAACATTGGTACTTAGTCGTGTTTTTCTCTTTTTGAAACGGCTTACGGTACCTTTTTGGGTTTGGTTAGGAACTATTTTAGTTAAGGACATATTTACATAATTATCGGGAAAGACAAAAAACATTGAGAGTAAATAAACTCAAACAGTTCTCTCCTCTCTGTAAAAAAACCTAAATACATGATTTTTAATTCGAATGCTATTCCGGTTCGAATGATGTACTTGGGATAAATGTGAGGTTTAGTTTTATAATATTTAACTATTATTATAATATTATTTATAAATATCGAATATCGATCACAATGATAACTATCGACGCAATGAAATATCTGTCTCTTCATCTCACTGCAATTCTTAATTGAAAATTGTTGTGAATTTATCTGGGTTAAAATATAGACCAATAATTTTGAAATATTATTTAAAAAAAAAACAATGATCATGTGAATACATTTGCGCGCTTAGCTCTTTATAAGAAACCTTTTATTTCATTGCAGTATGATGTCAGATTACCGATACATAGTGTTGCTCACCTTGGTGTAACATTGGAGCTTTGAGCTTAATGTTTGCTCGTAAGCCTTGCGGGGCTTCGGTCGTAATACCTTCTGTCGTTTTACTGGAAGGAATCCTGTCAATGGATACGACATGGAAATTAATTAATTAGAATATATAGAAATATGTGACGTCAGAATGTTTTAGATATAGATTTGGAGCTCATTTAAATATGCAGTTTTATTGCGATTTGTTGCATACGATTGGAATGTATATGTAAGAATCAAATCAAAATATACTTAAATCAAGTAGGCTTTTACGAGCACTTTTGAATCGTCATTTAACAAACTATCTTAAGTGAAGCTACCACCGGTTTTGCGAAGAATTGCCAAGGAACTTAGTAGCTACACTTTTTCAACATCTAGATATAGAGGCATGTTAGTTAAATACGATTATATATATATATATATATATGTAATATATCCTGCCTGGAAGTCAACAAGCAGGATTCTTTATTGGAGAGGCATCAGAAATATTATACTAGAGTAATGAAATATTTTATATCGTGTATGTTTCATATAGATACTGTCAATTTAACACAAACGTAAATATTTAAATGAAACCCTTTGTTATCTTCTGGCTGAATCCACCCTCTAATTACCCGCACCCTTATAAATTATTAAAGTGACGTTTTAGAAGAGTCTCTACTTCAAACCGTTTGCTTCTGTTGCGTGCCTTAAAATATTTAGTGCTATTCTGTATGAACTCACTTCGCAACTCACTCGTTAAATGTTGAAACCCTTACGCTGATACATTTTTTGGGCATATCTACTTGGGTATAAACGACATTGTAAAAGAATATTTTACTAAACACATTTTTGATGACCAGGGAAGTATAAATATGATAGCGTCTAATTATATTTGACGTAAAAATAAAAGTTATTTCGTCGTTGAGCGTGCAAAAGTAGCTTTGTGTTTTTTTTTCTTATTTTTAGATTGTTATGCCGTTTTAATCTTAATTTCAATACGCACTTACGTACTGTAAAAACAGTTTCGTGATAACTTCAATAATTTAAAAGTTTTAAAATGTATCTATGTGACGTTCATACATCGAAAGCTACATAAATTGAAATAGCGATTAAAACGGCATACAAATCTAAAAATAAGAAAAAACACATAGCGACTTTTGCAGACGCAACGACGATTTGTGATAATTTTTATTTGAGACGAATCGTGAAGCTACGTGTTTATTATAAATGATATTTAATTATAAATATAAAAATTAAATTACAAAGAAATACAAAGTATCATCGTGGTCGAAGTCGCTTAAAAATACCATAAGAATATTTTTTAATGAATAATATAATTTTATATAATGTTAATAATACCGCTATGCACAACCTCGCGATATAATAGCTATAACCATTTTGTGTGTCAGTTGAAACTATAAAGATTCAATCAATTTAATAAACACTATCAACAACCAACAAGAGTATTTCCGATCACCTCTATACTAATAAAATAAATGTGAAAGTAACTCTGTCTGTCTGTATGTTACGCTTTAATGGCTTAACCACTAAACCGAATTTGATGAAATTTTGTATGAGGCAAGCTTGAACCCTAAGAAAGGATAAATGCTACATTTTATATGTAAAAAATACAACCCGGTGAATCCGCGGACGAAAGCTATCCTATGAAAAACGGTAAACAATGGTATCATAGAAGTATATTAAAATAGCGGTGTAACAACTTTTGCCAGACACATAATTTAAATCCATATACACAACGCAGTAAGATTTGTATTGTTCATACGTTTACGAGGATAAAACTGCGCTCTCCCTCAACGCTGACGTCATTTATGAGGGTCTCTCAGAGTTACATATACTTGTAGGTCACAATACAATGCAACGCTTTTACGAGCTTTGTAGCTTACGTGCAAATATTAGCAATGTGCTCTGGCTAGCGTAGATATGATTTATTTCGATTTAAAATTTGAATAATTCTTTCTGTATTGTGTACATTTCTTTCACAGACTGTGAGTTGTGCTACTAAAAATTCCTATGTTCTCCCTTAAATGTATGTGGTATAGCTAAGTATTGCGTATATGTCTCTTATAAACAAAGTATAATACGATCAAATAAGTCAGTTTCTATATAAGATCCGAAATATTTATTTTATAAACTTACATGCAATATATAGTTCGTTTTGCTATTACAAGCCATCTATACTGAAACCGCATCCGCTATCACGTAAACTAATTAGTTGGTTCATCCTCCAGCTAAAGCAACCCCTAACTATATTACAATAGCTAAATCTTACAGTTAATTTAGATAGGATGTTGATGTATTCATAGATTTATTTAAAACTATATTTATCAGAGTAAAGTAGTTTTAGGGCTTTATTTTCTATACACGAAGCAACTCCAAAATGGATGGTAAAAATATATGAGTTCCCTGTACATGTGGCACATACGGCGTTAACAATACTCGGACCATAATAAAGTGAAACAAGATTATCCTTAAAATTAGTTTATAAAAGCATACCTACGATTTTAATATTCTATTTCATAAATGTTTATAACTAATTTAATTCGCAAATAACCTTACGTAAGAACTCTCATGTTTGATAATTCACGTTGAAATAAACTAGACTAAAATTTAATAGCTTTGTTATCCTGGAGTACTGTTACGATTCCGTAAAAACAACATTGAGGCACCAAATATGTTTTAAGAATTAGTATTACCTCTTACCAGCGGTCATTTAATTTCAATTTCTTTCTTAGAAGATACAAACTTGAATCAAGTTTTATATTATACTCTATTCTAACCAGAGGAAAAAAGTTAAATGACCAACATTTGGAAGCAAATTTACGCAATATCATTGGTTGAGCTTGATTAATCTATGATAATCACCATGGATTTGCGAAGAAATAGCTTTTTCAACGTCAACGAAACTGTTACCGTAATTTTGGAAAAAAAAATAAAGCGTTAAAAATTAATCATAAACTCTTAGTAGTACAATATAGCTGAGTTATTAGCAAATCGCATGAAATACGTAAATCTAAGGTTTGTTTATATTTTTGCTACTTCCATTGGAATAGGCTATATAATAGTTGTCGCCTGCGGCTTCTTTCGCGTTTTAGAGGTTAGGCGTCAGCTGTTAGACATAAAAAGTCCTTCCTGGCAGTTCAAGCTTCCCTCATACCAAATTTCAGCGAATTCGGTTCAGTGGTTTAGCCGTGAAAGAGCAAAATACAGACAGACAGAGTTACTTTCGCTTTTATGATATTACTATATATTATAATTATATTTTGCAAATCTAGCGTCATAAAGTCAGTTCCGCACAATCTCTTCGTTTAGAGGGCTATTCGGCACCCTCTCCCAAGAGTCTGACGTCACTTAGTGGAAAGCTTTGAAAACCACACGTACCCTGACACAACAAGTTTCCCACTCGCAACCTTGGAAGATATTTATTGAAGCACATTTAAATACATTGATAGTATTCTCTTATTAAAAAATATAATTTCGTAGAATTTACTTTAAGGCTATATTGTTTCGTCATTTTGTTATAAAAAATAAGCGCTAAATTGTTATTCTTTTTTTTCAAATCCCAAAAAGCAATTAAAATAAATTGTAGGTATTTCAATAAAACTGTCATTATTTTTTTATCTCAACTTGTTAAAAAATATTATAACAAGTGATTCATCTCTCTTTCGAGTGATATCGTTGAAGTACCTTTGCTGTTTATCCTAACCGACTCTAGAAATGCTCTGGCATAGCTAGACGTAACGATTTTTCCAATGAATAAGTCACAAGGTGTAACAGCCACGCCTTATAATGGTACTCAGCGTAATTCGGTCACGGCACACACAACCATGACCTTGACTGAAACATATAATACGCAAATTATTGAAGGAAATGACCCGTTCGTAAATATAACATACCCATCGGGCCCCTACGATTAGTTAGTGGGGTTATAAATAAAACATTCGCCATCCCAGACAATACATTTATGTTTAAATGCATCAAGTTTCGAGTAAAATTTCATACAGATTATAAATCGTACTAGCAATAACACACTATAAAAATAATCCAGTAGAATAGAGCATAGAGGTTCTTTGCAAACAGAATTTCAATGTAGGATATTTAATATTATGTTTAAAAGAATATATTTAAATTTATTGTAAATTAATAGATGAATATACCATATTTTATTTATATTATACGCCATACACATTTCATTATACGCTGATGCAATAACGGATTTAAAAACACTATGGACTATTAACGCATTTGTGGTCAAATTTTTTGGGATGAGATTTTGGAAATATTTGCCTAAAAATCGAAAAAATTTTTACCAAATGTGCAAGCAATGTTAAAAGTTGAATTATTTTGGGTGCATTTCAAGAAATATGTCATCGACTTTGTCGTTGCTATTTACTTAACATAAAAGGTTAGCGCAAACTGTTCCTGTCCCGTTTTAAATGATCCAATGTCTGAACAAGGAAGGTTCATAGCGGTAGTGGATTTTATAATTCCGCTTTGCTACGCTGAATCCCCTGTTGCATTGAGACTTAATGCAATCTGCATGGCACAGGCGATGCAAATTGATCTAATAACCTCCAGAGGGCTTAAACGCTGTCTGCATTCGTCACGTACATCGACATTTGACTCTTTGAATCAATACATTCCCATACACGTTGCCGACTACTCAAATGTTTTGAAATGAAATTGGTATTTTACGTTTGTTCAGTTATACAACTTTTTGTTCACTAAAATATTTCTGAGGTAGGACTACATCATGAAATCTATTCAAGATATCTCACAGTGCATACGCTGTTTGATTACCATCCACGTCAGATGAGGAATTGAGAATCCCACTAAGATCAATAGCATAAGAAAGAATACTGGCTTGTAACTATACAAAATTCACAAAAATAAATAAATACAGAAGTTCATTAATAAATACGTAGATACATTTTACTCATAGAAAAGTATCAACAAAAGCTAATCTATTATCCGTATTGAAATATTCAACCGACACACGGATCATTTGCTTGAATGAATCAATCTTTTCAATTGATCCATCGGAGTCGGAACGAGATAGTAACCGCAAACTAATCAATAAAGCGACCATTGTTGTTGTGACGATTATGCAAACGCATGGACAATCTTTCTGGTTAACCACTTATTGTAATAATCTGATGTCTTACTTGTGATTTGTAAAGAGATAAATCCTAACAATTTTTTAAATGTAAAAGTCACTTGGTTACGCTCTCATTTCTTAACTTCTCATCATGAAATTTTGCGTAAACGTTGTCACGGGTACCGAATAGGATCCCTAACACCTACCCATACTAACATACATCTGGAAAAGCTGCGAGTGGAAACTATTATATTAGTAAATTATTTTAAAACAGCACTCTTTGGATGTCCTTTATTGTTTGAGGGTTTTCAAGCAAAACGGATTTCCAAATGCATAATTTTGCTTTGTTTTTGTATAATTATATATTAACTGTATATCGCTGAGAACATAGCGAGGTATAATGATGTGGAAGAAAGTATATTCAAGAAATTAACACGCAAAGGCTCAGGAAACTGGTAAATACCAATTGTCATTGGTTTTTTGTTCTATTATGTGTTAGTTACACTATATATTGTCTATTCAACTAAGGATCGAGTGGCAGAGAATGTCCGGTTGTTTGCCTATCTTTATATCATTTGTGCAAATCTTCTAAACCAATATTATAAATGCGAAGGTAACTCTGTATCTCGCGATTTAACCGCTGAACTGATTTAGATGAAATTTGGTATGGAGATAATTTCAGTCCCGGGGAGGGACCCCTTGAATGGGTAAAAAGGGGGTGACGTCTTTTGTGCTATAGGTACAATTTTACAACTTTCGTAGTTCAGCTAGTAAATTTTTAAAATTTGAACCACTAATACAAAAGATCGTCCTCATGTATTATACAAGTTTGTTATTATTTTCGGTTTAAAAGGTGAGTGAACCAATGTAGCAAGAGATGATGATGAAGAGATGGAAACGACACTGACATTGATGGGCATTTAGGGCCATTTCCCGATCCCCAAAACTAATTGAAAAAAAAAACGAAAAGTAATTGCCAGTAAAAATTAATATCTGTCCGTTGCTACGTTCCCTTTGTTCAGCGCTTCACAGTTTATTTGTTTGTGTTTATTTTCTATTACGGCGTATAAAGCTCGAGTGAAAGTTTGACCTTTGGCCTTTGTTTGTGGATCGTGTCTTATTTATAGGTACAATGAAAGTGAATTCATAAGCTTAATAAATTCAATTTCAAATGTACAAGATTAATTATATTAATTGACAAAATAATTTTAGTTGAAAACAATCTAATGAATTGAATTTATTTGAAAAATACCTTATTTATTTTATTTGGTTGTAGGGTTTTGTGCAAGCCTCTTTGGGCACCATCCACTCATCAGATAATCCGCTGCCAAACAGCAATAGAGCTAGTGTAAGTACAGCCACAAGGGACATATGATTTAATTTCCAGGGTTGTTGGCCCATTGGTGATCTAAGGAATGTCTGATCTAATTAATAAGAAAAATAAATAGTTAAATTAGTTGTCTGAATTTATTTCTGATACAACAGTCTAGCGAACAAAGTTACTTAATTGTTGTTGTAACATATAAGTGTTTAAAATAATCAATAAACTTCTGCAATCATGCAGGTACGAGTTGGCCTAATTGGTATTCAACAGTACATTTTTGACTACGTACACAATGATAAAACAAAAGTGCTTAAGCTGGAACATCACTAAAGATGTTTTTACCTTGAGCTTTATAGCAATAATTGCTAAGGAAAATCTGAGGAACGTCTTTAAGCAGACGGAAAATACTTCGTAAATAACGTCATACTTGTAGTCTATCTAATGATACAATCTTTTAGGTGTCTTCAACTAACAGTCATTTAAATATTTGAATAATTTTTGGTGTCGCTCCTTTTATACGAATACTGATCTAAAAGTAGAAGTTATTCGTAATCAGTGTAACTCAATATAGAAAGGTCACTTTGAATAGTAATAAAATAACGTTAATGTCCATCGTAAAGAAGAACTATAAAATATTTACAGCCTTCTTAAATATTGTGCTGATCTTGTAAAAAGAACACGTATCCTGTAAATGTCGTCACCGTAGACCAATTTAATCTCACAATACAGAGAAAAATGCACGACATTTAGTTTTACTTGGAAAACAATAATTTAATGGTTTTAAAGCGTTAATTACATGATGTCTAATTTATGTAAGGAAATGTCGCGTGTCGTGTGGTGAGCGTGACCGCAACAACGCGAGTTGTAGGTGGAGCATTCACGCGTAGAAACAAAAAAAAATGTAATACCGATGGACGTGTAGACGCGATCTTTAGCCGCAATTTGTCTATGCTTTGCGTTGACCTAGTTGGCGCGTTGCACGAATGCTCAAATCCGTTCCCATAGGTTTAAAAATGAGTTAATGGATGTGCCAAAGAGTTACATGTAAACAAAATTTTCCATTAGTCTTTTATTTACACATTAAACGTTTCTTAAACTCAGCTCTAGCAACACTCATGTAATGCATTTTGTATTTAATACATATATTATATACGATCATATGCTAATTCGATAAAATATCCACCCTTCAGTTAATTATGGTTAAATTATTTATGTTATTGTTTGTTATCTTTAAAATGAAGCTTATAAATTACTAAAGACTTAAATACAGATGAATTCCAGTAGATTGTTTCAAAACAGTTGCCTTTAAACGAACGGATTTTTTTATACATTTTAGTCTTGATTTGCAGAGTATTCTCAGGAAAAATAAATTTACCGAAATTTAATTAAAACTTTCTATATCATCACAGTGCACGTATTAATTTAAATAAGTATTAAATTCATTATTATAATTTTATTTGTAATACCGTTCAGTCACCTAACCTAACAACCCATATAAAGTAGAATTTAATACATAATATGAACACTTTGACTGAATATTTCTTTAATACCGATTCGTTTTTGTTTTTCTATACTCATTTAATGTTTATGTACTTTACAGTTGTGAAATAATTCTTGCTTACATTGTTAAATTAAATATTTTTACCGTAAACTCATAATCGATATCATCGATTTAACATTAAATTCCTTTAATATGGTCAGTAGTTGTATTTCTAAGAAATAAAACAGATTTTGCATGTTCTTTTAGTAAGCAATGTATATTTCTGAGTATGTTATAATTATGTTTGTAAACAGTTTTGCATTCGTGTAATCGTAAAGCTAATTTGATTTTAAGCAGAAGTAGTTTAGTCTTCTTAGTTGAATCTCGCTGTAGGAATTTCTCGCTTTTATTTTTAATTTTAGTTGTTATCATGTAGATCATTGACATGTTTATCTCACATCCGAAATAAAAGGTAACTTAGCTATTTTTACGTATTTGTGTTAATATATAATTATTTATGATAGCCTTTCATATTTTTATGAAGTTAGTATTTTAAAATTGAGTTTTATATGTACGCATTAAACCAAAGTTCATGGATATCCGTGTATCAAATTTAAATTCTCCCTTTAATCAAAATTTAATTTCCTCAACACGACTGACCACTCATGGGGCTTCAGTCACCAGCCACATCGGAAGCAGGCGGTGCGTGACGTCATCAGATGGTCAGCCAAGTGGAAACAAAACAATACCCAATGGGTCCAAGACCTCTGCGGTTAAAACTGTGTGAGGAAAATTTAATTTGAAGTCTTTTGTATAACAATGTAGTTAGTAAAAGTTTGTGTGCCATTATTGAGCCAACGACATATTCCAGCGCGATTACTTGTTTGTCTATGTAATGTAGGCACTATTTTTTTGTTGTTGGTTAGTTTTGAAAATCGAATGATATTTCCTCTTTTTCAAATTGAATCCCGTACTACAATTGTCATTGTAGTAAGCGAGATTTGCGTTACCGTCGGTACAACGTCTGGAACAAGTTCACTTGTGTAGGTTTCAAGTGTGCAATATCGTGCAGCCTGGTTGCGTCAAGAGACGTTATGACTTCCGGATAACTCTAATAGTGTTTACCGTTATAATGACGTGCCCGGGCTTCTGGGCTTTAGATTCCTATTTCGTTTCACTGAGAAATATACTAGGAAGTATTAAATTATTTTTGGTAATAAAAAAAAAATTTGTAACAACCCTATTTACAGCAACATTCAGGTAATAGTCGGTTAAACTTTCTTTCTTTTAATGTAACAGATATGTATAATCGGACGGTAAATATTTGTAAAATGAACCTCTACCGTATTTTACAAAAAACAATAATTTCCAGCATTGGAGCAATTTGCTTG
Organism: Vanessa atalanta; assembly: GCF_905147765.1. Lineage (NCBI taxonomy): Eukaryota > Metazoa > Arthropoda > Insecta > Lepidoptera > Nymphalidae > Vanessa > Vanessa atalanta. The sequence continues at coordinate 4,229,212 of NC_061895.1, forward strand.
TTACGCAGTGTAAGTAGAACGGCTGTTCCGGCATAAAACAAACTGTCTCATTTAATTTAATCACACTAATTGCGGAATGATTCGCGCAAAACGCCCTTTGCGTGCCGTCTATTTGCCACTGATTACATTTTATATCATCTTTGTTTTCTTACATGATTAAATTTTAATAAATTTTAATTCAAAATGTGAAACGATTTCTTTTAAAAACAGCTCACCTCACTAAGCGAAAAGGTTTTAAAATAGCATCCCGATGCTCTATAAATGAAATGAACAGATTCGACTGAATGAATAAAGGGCCTAACGTTATTATTCTATGATGTACATAGTTACCCATGGCGTACATGAATGAATTGTTTCCATCTCATATCAATTGAATTTATCGTATCTCATCAAACAATGTGTTGTGTTTAGAATTTAAAAGTAATTGTTGTCGTGATTTTTTATCGAATCTCATTTTAGAAAACATTTGTCGAAACGATGAAAACCGGCTATTTGTAAACCTACACTTTATCTTGTTATAGCTGCAGTAAAATAAAAGAAAATACATATATCTCAATGGATTTTGATGTTCGTGTTTTCGTGAACAAGAACGCTCTTTATTTTTATCTCTGCTTGGTTTAAATGATTAATGAAAGGAATTATTTAGGTTATCAACAGTGAGGTCTAATGCCATACTTTAGACACTATCGAAAAGTGAAAGTACTGCGTCTGTTAGTAATTTTCATGGTTTATCATAATTGTTTACTTGTACACTTTTAAATAGTATTCTTGAATATGCTTCTTGAATTATTTATTAAGCTGTGTTTTGTGCAAATTATGCATTTAAATTTATTGACGGGAATCTTTTTAAACACATAGTTAAGAAAGACAAACACGTGCTTTTCTAATCATAACTAATTACAAGAGTTTCATCTGTGACTATTCATACGGAACGTTTAAATTGAAGAGATGTATGAATAGAAATGACAACTAAACCCGTTGGCGTATGCAAGAGCACATTTCATAATCCACATTTGTCAAGCTAAAAACATCACTGGAGCTATTTATTCAAACAAGTAAAGAATTTCACCGAGAAAAGTCTACGTTTTATTATTAAGTGCGGCAAAACAACAATAGATGTATTCAGTTGGATAAGCCGTGTGATATGGAACAGTGGTAATGTTCTCAGTCCAGCCGGAAATTGACAAAAAAAGGACGTTGACCAAATCAGTGCATTTGTTCTTTGGAAGAATTATGTCATCCTGTCCCCTCAGCCACATTTTACAATTTTGCCATTTATATTATTACACCGATCAGTGCTTCATTGCTTAAGTGCTTTGTTGACCGTTGGGACTCGGGTTCAAACCTCAATGCTAATGTTCAAATTTCTTCGCCTACGCTTTTTATTACGATTGTATGTGGGTATTATTTGAATACACAGTCATGATTAATGTATTTAAAGAATGATTGATGTACAAGTAAGGACATGTTAAGAATTTTATGTCAAAATTCTAAAAGATGCATCGAAGTAAAAAATATCTTTTCCTAAGAATTTAAAAATATCATATATAATTATAAACCTTTTCCTAATTAGGTAAGAGCCGTTTAAAAATTATTCCTCGTCATTACCTTGAGTCGTTCATTCCAGTTTTAGTCTTGTGTTTGTTTATTTCTTCGGACGCTAAAAATTACGTCATACCCGGCGTTCGCTCCGCTATGAGCTGTATATCGGTCGTGTCAAGTCCGCAAATAAACTTGTGATGCAACTAACGCACAAAAGTCCATGTCCCATTAGCTTTTTAGTCTTCGGACTTTTCGGACGATTCGTTAGAATCAGGTCCTATTATTGCTTAACTAATAATAATGGAATAATGTTTTATTTCTATTTATTTGTTGATATGAATTTCGAAGTTTACATCACATAATAAAGGTTGCAATTTTTATATGTATTGGTGTTTTATATATTGTGGTTTTTTTGTCAGTGGCCTTGTCAACAACATTGAAGATTTGAATATATTAAGATAAGTTGCAAGGTCAGCTACTCCGTCGACGTATGCTGCACTATCATTATTTGCAATTGTCTTTATATATTTTTTTATAAATATTGAATTGACTAAATCGTCTACTTCTGGATAGAGTTATGTGCTCTTCTATAATTATGTATAATTATTTACATAACTGGTTTCATCTCGCGGTCACTGCCATATCGCAGTTGGATTAGCGCCACATTTAGCGTGAAAAGTTAACCTACGTCTATGTGTTTAAAGAGTACTTTAAAGGTCAAATTAACCTCACCGTTTTATTTTTAAATGTTATCGATTCTTTCCTTGTATTAGGAAAGGTTTCACTGACATGAGTGTTAAGGTAAAGAGGTATATGTTGATTCGGTTCTGTATTTTCTAGGAATTGTCTCATGTGTTTTTATATTATGGAATATTTTACTAATACTCACAGCCTGATGATAAAATATAAACAAAATATGTATTTTTTATTATATTATATAAACAAATATACTTTGGGATATCAAATGTTTTTTTTTTTGGTAAATACAATATTTATTTTATATTCTCTAAAAGTCTGTTAGGTGAATTTTAAAAACATTTACCAACTTATTGATATTCCTAGAGATCAAAAAAATATGTAATTCGTCATAGTCTAATTCGCATTGTCAACGTTTAATAATAATTTATCACGACAAATTTATTGGATCATAAAAATGGGGCAATGAATGGCATGGGTGTGTCAAATATTCCTTTCAGAATTTGTTGAATACATGTTTTGCAGCTTTTTCATCGCCATTGTTACGTTGCTATTACTAAACTATCTAGTCTAGGAACTGAATATAAATCCAAATTGTGATTGATGTATGGTGATGTATATTTTAGCTCATTTATTTTTTGTTTAACTAAGCATACGGAATATCTGGTAATCGAATACCGTAGAAATTCTTTGCCGACTAATGTAAATAGCTTTACGTGAAATCTGAATTCAATAATTTGCTAACGGCATAATATCCTGCCTCCAGGTCATTCCACAATATTATAATTATAAAGAAAATGGGTGTTTTGTATAATTGTGTTTTACTTAAATAGATAACAAGTAAGCGTTGGCGTGGCGCTTGTACAAAATACTAATCGAATTTTGTTTTTATGGAAAATAAAATAATCACCTAAGCTCAATTTGCGTTTGATTTCTTTTAATCCAATTTGTCACCATACGCTTACTCCCCAAGCGTGTGACCGATATGTTCGGGTTGATTCAATTCAAGCGCAGCTTTGTCATACGATGCCATTCTTTTTCGTTTTTTTTGTAACTTCACAGAAGTTTGTGTTGCTTTAGAAAAATAATTCGTTTGTAATCAGCATGACTTTGTTGTGAATGCACTGGTAATTAAGAATTTCAAGGACATTATAAATGTTTTATTAAACTTTATAACCTTGTTATTTTTGCAAAACGTAGTTACCAAAAGTTCCTTAAATTCCTCTATAAGAATTTCGCAATTAGTATGACCAAGCTATTTTTATACTTAAAGTAGCAAAAAAGTAATAGCACTTAGATACGTAACGTCAGAATGGTCAACGTCCCCTGTTTTGTGCGGCGTCAGCTAAACGGAGACCAGATGAACCGTGGGAAGATTCCGGTTATTGTTTACTGAGCATTGAACTATTGTATCTTCATAGTCGTTGATAGAAATCTAACCTATATCAAGAGTAAGATGATCATGATGTTGTATGTGGGTAGAGTATCGTAAACGTATTGTTCGTGTTGGGCAATTCGGAAATCGTGTTGAAATGACTTTAAATAAATTATCCTTGAATTTTTTTAACATAATTTGATATATTTTTCAATATCGTTTAGAAGTTTGATGTGAAGGGTGGTTGATACAAAATTACTCGGTGATAATAATCAATCACATTCGATAACCCTTAAGCGAAATCTGTCTGTCGTCATCGCGTCGCAAACCTCATTCGATATAGCTGATTCTATCGAAATTGAAAAATATATATCTTCTTAAACTGGCTTACATCTTAAATTCTATATGTATCGTTTTGACATGTGATAAACAATTTCGGTTCCATATGTTCGACCTTGCGTTTCTGTATATATTAATCATGAAATGTTACGCGTATTAGTATTAGCTGGAAGTTAAAATAAATATGAAATCATTGCTCACATTATTTGAGCATCTACTAGGTATCTAAGTAAGTAAACGTATAATAGTGAACGTATTAAATATTGGGAGAAACTGTTCTTATAAAATATGCTAAACAAAACTCTTATTGAATATTATTGTAACTAAATAGTGCATTCTCATTCGTATTTCATAATTTTAGATTACTCCCATTGTCATTAGCCGTACAATGACTTGCTGCTTTCTTTTTTTTTTTTTTATTTCTCACACTTGGGTGAAATGTCACTTGAAGGGCATATCGTGTATGTAAAAATTATATAACTCCTTACAACTTTGTCATTTTATTTTATACGAAGGTTCAATAAGATTTTTAATTTCAATGCCACAGACATTTAGTACGTCAGGGTTCTAATACGTATAGTAATAGTATGTTGACTATAAAGCCCATGTGTTATGGTAAAACTAAATAAAACTGCATTGCAAGGAATGCACGCATGTTGTGGTTAACAAATTGTGTACAAATGATTCGAATTTGTTCGCGGTAAGAACACCATAATTTATGTAGTCTCATGTTACTTATAACATTTTTGAATCTAGATTCTTAAACGTTTAAGATTCAAATCAAGATCCAGACGGAGAATTTGAAATTCTGATTTACGGTACGTGATGTATATTTCTAATGTGTTATATAGCTTTGCTGGATTTAGAATATTTTTCAAGATACGGAAGAAACATATGTAACTATTTATCACTTACTAGCTTCCCGTCCCGACTTCACACGAGTACAATAAATATCGAAACACAATTTTTTTAATTAAAGAACAAAAAAATGAATGATGTTTGCTATATTACTCTGCTTATTGATGAAATCCATACTAAAATCCGTTGCTTAGTTTAAAAGATCCAAGCGTACAAACGGCGTGAAGCGACCGTAGATTATACTTCGTAGAGATTCCTCGAAAAGTTCTCTTAATAACACATAATTTAATAATTATGTCTGACACTTCATATTATGTTTTCAGCATCGAATCCATCACTTTCAAATATCGTATTGGCAATCTTATATTCTTCGTGACCCAGAAGATTCAAACTTTCTATTCTTATACAAAACCTAATGGATCTGAATGTATTCCCTCGGAGGCTGTACCTGTCGCTGGTGATCGATTGAGTTTCAAAAGATGAAAGTTACTAAAAGCATCACAAGAACATCTGAGTGTTTTCTGCAAACAATCCGTCTAACATCGATCTGGGTTTTAACAAGCAATGAATAACATGGATCAACTTATCTTGATAGTAATTTTGATCTTGCGGCATCAATTGTTTTTCTAAATAAATAAAATGACTTCATTAATGCGTTTGATTGTAATCACTTTCAATTTTTTATACTGCACTTCGAATGGACTTTGAATAATGAACTGTCTGAGCTTCGAATAATCGATGGTATGATCAACGATTTAGTATATATGTTGAGGATATATGTTGAGCTGGTGGTACCTACTCATACGAGCTTCCACAAAGCCGTACTACCAAGTAAAGATTTTGCTTGCTATCATTCATATTACTTTGTATAATGAAAAACAAGTTTTCGTATCCAACAGTAATCTCTGGATACTCGATGTTGTTGGTAATATTATTAGTAAACATTTACAGATCCAAATTGATAGTCAAGAGACTATACAACGTTCATGTGAACTAAGTCGTGGACATAATTCTTTATTTAATAAGAACTTTGTAGTAGTTACATGACTTAATGTTCAACTTTATTGCTATTTCTGCTATTCTTTTATTTAGGTTAACGCGTCTGTAGACCTCGTTACTTGAGAAAATCCTATGTATTTTGTTTTACGACGTCTTTACGTATTCTTTTGTTGGTTTCCTTTTGAGAAAATAATTTATGGAGCAGTTGGGTGTCGGTAGTTTACTTGTTTGGTGTGGTTTATTTCATTACCATGATTAGTTGTAACTCCGTCCTAGAAAAACAAATCTATTTTCATTCTTTTTCAAATATATAAATACTTTAGTGATAAAAATAAATAAAATTGTTTCGTACTAAACCGAGTTTTTATTTCATTGTCATTATTATCTTCCGAAAGACATCAACAGCTGGACAATGGCGTACCCAAAAGGTTCTCCATGGTGCCCGGTTGTGTGCTGCCCATTCATCTGCGACCCTCACGCGATACAGATTTTATATTACATAATTTCAGTTAAATATTAGTATAAATGAAGAGAAAATGTAAATAGGTGCGTTCGTTATGATCACTGTTTTCACTTCGAAACCTTAAACCCTAATGAAATATAAAGGTTTATTAGCAATTATGGTAAGCAAATTTAACTTTCGCCGCATTATGTTTATTAAGACAGTAATTACGTTTGCACATCATATAAACGTGATAAATCGTTCTTAGGAATCCAAGTCTTGTAACTTGGTAATTTCTCTTAACGTTGAACTTGATAAAGTTTGGGAGACTAGTTCGTCGTTCCTGATGGATTACTCAGATGTGTAAAACTTATGCTAAGTTTATAAACAACGCATACAAAAAAACGCCTGTAAAACACGCTGCTTTGCTTACGTTTTGGGGGTTGGTCGATGTAACGGTATAGATTTAAAAAAAAAAACATGAATAAAATACATATACTTCTATGGTGTTTGTTCTTCACGTATACTTCCATGGTGTTTGTTCAAGCAGTGTTAAAGTATATTATTTTCGAATAGATACACCAACATTTTTTTATGTATATAGATGGCGTAAAACAAGGCCTCAGCAGCAGATTATTTAGTTCTATAAACTTTGGATTGGTTAGTGGTTTCTTGTGTAGATTTGACGATTACAAATAGTACCTGGGTTGTTCAAGATTGAATAGATGCTTTATACATAGTATTGCCCAAGTATCTTCCATCCTTTTTCTCTTCGTATCCAAGTATGCGACAGGTTTCAAGTTTGTAAATTTTCCTTAAAATAAGGCTTGTTATTGAACTCTGAAATTTCTTCTCGTTGCATTCAAATAAAAAGCATTTTTATCGTGAAACATTATTATGAAGATTTATTCGTGTAATGTACAAAGAAAATAAAAACCGTAGGTACTTGGTGAAATATTTAAATAATGTGTGGCTTATCTGTTTAAAATGTAAATACGAGTACCTAAGTCCCAACATTTGTTTAACACCAAGAGTGAACATACTTTTGCATGAAATTGTAGGAGTTGATAATGTATGCAGTCAAAGATACAAATGGATGTGTTATGATTGTAATACATGATAATCATGCAAATACGTGTAATGATATGCGCATTTACTTAGTGACGTACTATTGACTAGAATACTTCCACGAGGACTGTTGTGGAACTTGTTCCTTTAAGTTAATAGATAAAATAAGCATACTAGATACATACAAAGGATTTTAATGAACTTTATGGTTTATAGTTAATTCTACATGGCATGGTAAATAGATAACAGTTGTATTTTGATATATATATATATATATATATATATATATATATATATGGCTAGTAAATAGACGATGATATCCTGTGGTCAATTCCAAGAGATCTGCGCAGGACCTTCAATGCTGCACAAGTGCGTGTGTGTCACAGTTACTCCCTCTATTTCCTAACTTTCATAATCCGGTTAGATATCAAATCCGACACTACTGGAAGAGTTCAGGTGCATAAGTTTTATCAGATTAATTCGTTATTAAAAGTAGGTAAACTTAAACAGCTTTACTTAAGAAACTAAGCCTTATATAATACTTTCGTGTATGTGAATTTTAGTTCCGAAAAGTTTTAGCAGTTACTAGCCCAAAATAAATGTCTGTGAACGTCACTTCAACTGGGAACGATTTGTAAGATTTTTTTTTATCTGTTACAAGTTGTTGCACAAGAGCTATGCGTCACATACGCGTTAAGTCTAATAATACATCAATTGTAAGAGAAACTTGACCTTTATTGCAGTAAATAAGATGTACAAAGTGACCGAAACAAGTAACACTACTTCTGGTATAGTGCGCTATAGAAGTTATAACTTTCCCTGTCCGAACACTTTCGACTTCGTTTCAGCTGATAATAATAACAGTGATTCGGTTGATTGGATA